>NW_017095978.1:0-106356 GCF_001412225.1 Nicrophorus vespilloides
ATTGTACCCAAGCAATTTGAAACTACGAAAATTTGTGAATATTTAAATATGATCCCGGATCGATTAGCTTTAGAAATTCATTAATAGTAAGTTTTTTTTTTTCAAATATTACATGTTTAATATTTAGAATTATTACATGATATGGTTTTAAATTTTCTTTAAAACTTAACCTATATAGAAAATTCATTCATTAGAATTCATGAAACAGACGTCTTTTAATTCTATTATTACTCAAGAATTATCTTATGCCTCAAACTTTGTATTTTATCAGAATGGTAAAGAAAATATAAAGTTTGTTTTTCGAACAAAGAAAAGTTTTAGATAAACAGTCAACTTACATGCAAAGTGAAAGCACATTTAAAAATTTGAGTCTAAAGTGGATTTATTCTGCTGTTATTCTGTTTCAATTATTAATTGTTTATATGGTGTTATTGCACTTAACACTGATCACTTAAAAATAACATTTCTTCTTAACCCTTAAAACTCAATTTTATGTCAGGACTAAGGGTTTTTAAATTGTATGTGGCAAAAACTTCTTTAATTCTGTCTAATTTTCTTTATCTTCGTTGATAACAATGATTTTCACTGACATTATCTTCTAGTACAACTTTTGTCCATATTATGCTTGAAATTGCTGACTTCGTTATATCAAAGTTTTATTATCAGACGTAACCTTAACCGAGATATGATTGTATATACTTGAAGTATTTACAAGTTAATATCTTTATTATATTAACAAATACTTATGAATCTAAGAATAATGATATTACAAAAGCAGTGAATAATAATATTGCATACAATTTAATTTATGAAGAAAAGAAAAACAATTAATTCTATTAATTATATTAAATATTTCGTCCATAAATATATACATTTAGATACATGTATGTATTAGATTCTGTTAATATGTCCAATAAATAGATCTAATTTACTTTCACCTATCATTTAAAACTAAAACATATTTTTCGTCAAAAATACTAAATTTTATGCTTTCCTCGACTTACGAGATTTTTCGACTTTCGCGAAAACATTCAGAACGAATTCATCGCGTAAGTCTGAAGCCTTATGATATTATGTTACAATCACAAACTATTAATTGTTATGATATTATGTTACAATCACAAACTATTAATTGTTGATGCATAAATTTAAATCTAATAATACTAAAATAATTTAATTAAATGAAATTGAAACATTCTCTTTGATCAATATTTTTGTAATTTTATTATAGAAATATTACAAAATATTTTATTATAGAAATTTCCAATTCCAATTTCAAAACTTTATAATTTTTTAATTACTTCTATATAATGCAAAAATAAATTCAATTGCATTTTAAATCGAAATATTATTTAGTAAAATTTAATTTCCATTCCAATTATTTAAACGATTCGTGTTTTTATCGGAACGTAATATTTTTAATGGAAACAACAAAATCAAATTAGAAATTTTCTATTCATTAGATTCATTTTTCTATTACACTTATTATATTTACTTTAATTGAATTGTTATATAGAAATTAATCAAATGAAACATTAAATACTGCAAAGATAATAAATATATTTTTATAATACTTTAAAGTTAATATTTCATTTCACATGATTTATTGGTAAGAAACCTCAATGATACAATGTACATTACGCAATCTTCAAATTAACTACGGATGGGTCAAAATGACCCACCTGATTTTTTACTTAATTTAAAAATCAATTCAACCTAATTTTAGAAGTAAATAATATTTAGTGATTGCACTGTAAAAATGTGAAATTAAGAAATATTTGCCGGAATGGAATGAATTTAAATATAATTTATTTAATGAGTATTTTCCAATGTGTTCCAATAATAAATATTACATTTGTATTTTCAATGAAAACGGGGAAAAAAATATACTATATAAAATTAATTATTATGAAACAAATTCACATTGTCCTATGTTGTACTACAAATACGTGATTGAATTAACTATATAATAATTGGACAAATTATTGCAATAATTTGAAATTAATTACAACAAAATCATATAAAATGTGTATGCAAATACATTATTTTCAGTAATTCATTCAAAATTGTTTTTAACTTATTTTCCTATCATTCCTATTTAAAAATTTCAAAATAAAGTAAATTTTCATTCCGCTAAATAAAAATAAATTCTAAATGTTCTTTGTGCGGTTTTCCTCAATAAATCCGGTTTCAAACAGTAACTGAACCGTTTACCCGGACTATGTGAGGTATTATAGTATTTACTTGGATATTTTTGAATTTTTTTACCACCTTCTACAAAATTCATGTACATATATACATGAAATTAATTAATTATTAGATAGAAAATAAAATATGAACTGTGTATTACTTAGTAAAATGAAATATTCATTGTTATTTCCATACAAACAAATAGAATTATGATTTTTGTTGTGTAACTGAAGTACAAGGAAAGTGGATGGATGATTTATAATGTATGCTAAAAATGGGACAATTTTTTTAAAAACTGAAACTCGAGAGACACTGGATTATCTATGCAGAATAATAAAAGAGTATTCCATTAACTGAAAAGCTGGTCTGACAAGAGTACAACGTTGATGCACCTTAAACTGCAGTTTCATTTCGGTATGTGTCACATCGCATAATTCCTCGTCAGAATGGATCAGAGCTGAAGCTCGTCGGTGCGGCTTGAAACATAAATCACGAAATTACTAAATGCCAGAAGGTGACGTATGCATATAGGAGTAGTACGTACGTACTATAAACAATGCGACGCGCGACACGGAATAAACGGGTCTGGAAATAATTTTGCTCTGCTGAAGAAGTTTTAAATTTATGTTTAATTAGCACTCTCCTTCTCTCCGGCACAGACCGACTGTTTATCCGCACGTACTAAACTTCGCTCGATTTACTCCTCCAGGCGTCCACTCATTAATCTTGACTTATATATGTTTTCTTTTCTTTTTTCAGTTTTCACTACTTGAAAATTGAGAATTAGCTACGGTAGATTAACTCTATGCAATGCGAGAGCGCCAATTCTAGCTATGGAGTTTTCTTGTTAATAGCAATTTCCTTAGATTTTCTACGAAAACTGGAACCAGTTTCTAGGGAAAACTAATAATGGTTACATAATATGAATAAATGATTCCACATGTAATATGGCGGTAAAGCTAATATTGAATGCAACAATACCTCGAATAGTGCGGCTTCGATAATGTGGATTCGCAGGGTATATTAACAATATTTATGAGTAAAATATAAATTATAAACTATAACTAATTCAAATAAATATAAGCTAAGTAATATAAGTTTGTGATTTGACATTGGAATAAACATAAGACTAAAAAGTAAGCTAATATCTTCAAGTACTTTTTAAGATACGACAACAATCATTTTCAGGTGGGTCCTGCTTTTTTTGATCATGAATTCAAAATTATGAAAATAAATGTATATTTTTATAGTCACAATGTAAGTATAAATCAATCATTTAGTACCATGTAGTTTGTTACTGACTTATGTAATACTAATTATGGCGTCGGCTATAAAAAAATATCATGAAATATGTCTATGTTCCTTTTGCTACAGTAGATTAACTCAGTGCAATGCGAGAGCGTAAATTCCAGTTGTCGTGTTTCCATTTTAACTACGATAATCTGAGTAATTTTCTCAGAATTTCTTCAAAAACTTTAGCTAATTTAAATGGAAAATCCACTTGATGTTTCTACGTAAGTTGGCACAAATGGAAACTGCTTGTAAACTTAATATCCAGCAAAATCTACATTTCGAAGAAGTAACAATAATTAAATGAAATCTTCCTTTTATTTCTTAATTCCATATATTTCTAACCAACATTTTATCGTCCTAACTTTTTAATTAATTTGAAAAATCTATATTATAATAGTAGTTACCTCGAATAGTACGGCTTTGCTGAGTCCGGATTAACTGTCGTCTAGTTTGAAAATATCAAAATAAATTTATTTTTAATTAAAAAAAAATCTAAAAAACATATATTTTTTCCTGAATTTACGCGTGAATTAGGACTTTATTTACGTTTTATACACGATCCAATTTTGTTGGAGTTAACATTCAAAATTTTGTGCTTGCACTAGTCACATCTACTCCTACTTTTCGTTTTGTAATAAGCACAAAAAATACATTAACTTGCAATTAACGTTCCTATCAAAAATGAAATTTTAATACAGAAATTAATACACTTTTTTGTTCGTACATAAATTACTACTTTCAGTAAAATGTTCACAATTTTCAAGTTATTACTTTTTATATGCGTTTTTGGATCGAGTACTTTTCCATAACTTAACCCCAAATATATGTTTTGGAGAATAAAAAGTTAATTGATAAGATTTTGACAACTCGACTGAAGATTATTATGAATTTCTTGAGATTCAGAAAGAAGTTGCAAAGATTGTTCAGGATAGAAAAAAATCAACAGTTGAAGGCGATATTCTATAAATTAAGCAATAACATGATTGCGAAGAAGTCATTGGTGTCAAGATGGAAGTTGATGAAGTTGAGATGGAGGTTCAGGTAAAACAAGAAAATATTAAACAAAAACGGATTTCATAGAAACATAAATGACGTGAAAATTGAAGCAGAAAATATTTCCAAAGAAGTATTTAAAGTTTTATTGTATTTTAGTTATGTTTTTAATAAATAAAATCTAGTTTAATAAATTAAATTCTACATGTTTTTTTTATTATTATTATTATTATGTTTCCCAACAATAATGAATTCATATTTATTATACTAACAAATAAAGTTAATATAGTTTTCCGTGTAACTAAATAATTTTTGAGATAATGTTCGAAGGTAAACTATTGTTTTTATACAAAATTTTCCAAAAAATATTGTTATTCTAAACTGGGATATTAACTCATAATATTTAAAATAATCGATTATATTAAATACAACAATACCTCGCATATTCCGGTCTCGACCAGTCTGGTTTTACCCTTTGAAAATTTTGAAAGAAACTGAATTTTAATTCAGAAATTCTAGAAAATTAGTATGATTTATTGTTTCCTACATAAATGATTGGTTTCTTTATACAAGTCAAATCTCTTTAATTTTTTTCTTTCATAAAATTTCCATAAGTTTTAGAAAATAGAATGTGTATATATTATATTTTTGCAGTGTCTTATCTATACAGTCAAGTCTCTTTTTCTGCGGTTTATTGTTATATATACTGTTTGAAACCGGACTATTTCAAACAGTTTGACATATTTTCTGAACAAATTATCGCCATTATGCAAGTTGTTGCTTCATTTATTTTTGTACATGCACCAGGTATACCAAACGTATTCATAAGTTATATAAAAATTTCATTTCTATAGACCCTTTTGTAGCGTTTCGCAGTATGTAAAATTTTATATAGATTTTTTTTGATGCGTCAATTTCCTCGATTCTAATTAAATTGTGGCATGCGGTTATCGGGAATTTCAATAACGACAATTCAATAATTTTAATGAGATATTTTCACTAAAATTAATATTGAATAACGCAACACAATAATAAATACAATTAGTAATAAACAAATAATAATTTACAATAAATTAGATTTAATTACGCTTATTATATTATGTCTAATATACATTTTAATTAACTCATAAGCAATCCAATTAATTATAAAAAATAAAGTTACCTATTTTATTAAGTTATTCGGAAAGTAATTTCGTTTTATTTGCAAACGAGTGCCGTTATTTATATTTTGAGAGCTGATATTTCATGGTATATTTTGGTATCGAGTCGTTTCCAATAATTGAAAATAAAAAGCAAGAATAAAGTTATGTAATTTGTATGGAGAAGATGTGATTATAGATTGCCAATACCAAAACTGGTTTTGTAAAACTTTTTACTAACAATTTCGATATTGTATTGTGAAATTAACAATATGATAAATTCCATCATAATTGAATTTGAAAACGAAATTACTTTCTGAACAAAGCATTACGAAATATATATGTGTATTAAATATTTATATTAAATTGTGTAAATGTTGTAATATGTCAAAATTATAAAACTTATTGTATAATTATAAAACAAATTAATACGTATATGTAAATAACGTTGGCTAATTCGAATATGGAATGATGTACAACATAATAGTATTTCCAATAGCTTCAAATCCAATAGCTATGTAAATATAAATATAATAGTAGTCGTATGGCGCCAACAACCCATTAATAAAGCATTTATCACTAAGTGTACTGAATTAACCATATTCAACAGCTATTCACGATAGAATAGAATTACTGTTCGCTATAATGTCATGTAATGGGAATTAGAAATAGAACTCTAATCAAGTACAGATTTTTTATTACAATAATGGTATTTGGTTGTAGAACAATAAAATTTCAGTTTCCGAGTTAAATTTCGGTTCTCGAACAAAATTTAGATTAATAATCTAATACGTAAAATGTAATTTAGTTTTTATACAAAAAGGTAGCGTTTGAAACAAACCAGCGAATACTAATGTACATTCGTTTTCAGTTCTCGAACAACAAAATTTTAATTTTCGAGCTAAATTTCGGTTTCGAAGATAATTTTCATTAAAAATCTAATACGTAAAATGTTATTTAGTATTTATAATAAAGGTAGTGGTTGAATCAACCCGGCGAAGACTAATGTACTTTCGCTTTCAGTTCTCGAACAACAAAACTTTAATTTTCGAAATAAATTTCGGTTCTCAAACTAAATTTTCTTTAAAAGTCTAATACGAAAAATGTTATTTAGTATCTATAGTAATTGTAGTAGTTGAAACAATCCATAAAATACTAATGTACATTCGTTATCAATTCACGAACAACAAAATTTTAATTTTTGAGCAAAATTTCTGTTCTCGAACAAAATCATTTAGTATTACTTAAAAAGTAATTTACTATTTGATAATTGCCATTTTTGAAATGTATTTCTCAAATATAGTCTTTTATGTAATTAGAAATGAACCATGTGCAACATATAAAATTCCACAGTATTTATTTTTTGAAGTTTATACTTTAACTATAAAAGTTAAATGACATATTAATTTATAGTAATTTAATACTACAATATGAATAGTACTTATTATTACTACAGTTAAAACTTATTTAAAATAAAGATTGAAGCAATTAAGGTATTATTCCACCAACTACAAGTTTTCTTAATGAAACAACTTTCAGTGACACTCAATTCATCCCTTAAATTAAGGTTGCCATATAATTTATCGTCAAGACTAGAATCTTCATTGCGAGTATTTTGAGCTACGAAATATATTTTTTAAATATCAACACTTTCTTCGTTATTATTGATAAATTACAAAAAAAAAATGAAGCGCAATATTTAGAATATTATTGGTTATGATAATAATTTATAAAATTAGTCAAAACTATGCTCACTAACTCTTTGTATGTATGAAAATAATAAAATTTGTTTATTATTTAATTTATAATTGACTAAATTAAAATGAATTATATTTAATAATGTACATATGTAAATTTCGATTATATTTCGAATTAATAATTATTATTATTTGAATGATTATTTGTTAATTAGAAATAGGTATTAATTTTTAAATACCTTCTTGATTATATGAAAAAAAAAATGATTTCTGAAATATAATTACATTGTAAATTTGAAGAAAAATAATTCAAATAAATAATATTTTCTTTTTAATATCTAATAGATTTACCAATGAAAAAAACTCTTATGGTAACTTAATTAATTCTTATACAAATATTGTCTTGATCTAAACTTAATGTAATAGAAATGCATGCATGCTTACTTTCCATTAGGCAAATCTAGCGCACCGAAAACTAGATTATTTTACCGTAATTATGTGCTGGCGAAATGATGGGTAAACGGGTTTTAGTTTGGGGTTTGAGTTTGTCCTAAAACTAACGATTATTACTAAGTTGTTGCATGCTATACTGCAAACACACAGACATAGTTTTGGTAGTGTTGTGAGCGTTTCGGCGACCGCAGCTGGTCTTGGTCCACACATACCCAAAATCCTGCCCTCAAAGCGAACGGAATCCCCCTTTTCTTGCGTCAGCAATCGAGTGAGTGAGAGAGTAGGAGGGAGGAAAGACATCATTCAAAGAACCCCACCAGCTATATTAACACAATCAAGCCCCCGCTTACAAAACTTAACTTTGTTAAGTTCAAGTTGCCTTCTTAATGCGGTTCTGCCGCTCGACCTTAACAACTAAAGCGAATTAAGTGAATTTGTAAAACTGCAATCAATCAATGATTTGCGGCCACTGCGATGCGGGGGCGGTACGAACTACTGCGGGACAAACAAGACCGATTGAACCCGCATGCAAATGAAACATAGAGAAAAAATGTTTGTTAAAGTTTCGTAAACTTTCTTTCCATCTAATCAATTAACAGATTAATTCGATCAATTAATTTAACATATCATTAAGTAAAGTATATAGAAACTAATACTTTTTAAATTTACATATTAGACAGTCTTATATTGTTAAAAATATTAAAATATATTTGTTTGATTGATTATTCGAGATTTTTTCATTCGAAACTTATTCAATTAATAACTAGACACAATAAAAAGAACAAAATTAACAAAACACATGAATCATTGGAACGCATCAACTCAGAATTATATACAATATTTAAATGTGACGTAATAATATAAAATTATGTACTTGAATATTATATAATTATTATAAGATTAACCGCAGAAATTTCGAAGCATTGGTTCGAGCTTCTACTTGTACAAAATTTTTCTGAATTCCACAAAATGACACCCATTCAAACAATTAATCTTCTAAACCAGAGGTTCCCAAACTTGTTTGTGTCGTAGACCCCTTTCCATGTTTTTCGGTTTTGGGTAGACCCCCTACTTACCTGATATTGATTTTTTGTAAATTTCTAACTGTAGTGAAGTTTAGTGTTAAAAACTTAAAGTAAAAACACATATTAAGTTTTATACATAAATTAAAACTACTCAAAATAAAATTTTGTATCTGTTATATAAAATATACGTAACATAAAATAAAATAATTAATAAGTAATTTTTTTACTGAGAAGGATGAACCTAATGCTTTAATAATACATTTTCAACATTTTGCGTCAATTTTGTAAGATTTAATCTTAAATCTCCTTGTTTCTTTTTTTCGTTAGGTGATTGGTTCCACTAGGTATGACGATGGAAAGGAAATTAAAAAATTTCCTCGCTATATTCCATAANCGTCCTCAAACCTAGTTTCAAAATCTGAATAGAGGACATTTAAATGTTGAACGTAGGTTGAAACGTCGTCTTCCTGGCAGTTTGTGTGTGACAAATTGGGGAACTGGAAAAATTAGCCCCGTCCAATATTTTGTTTCATTAGTTTAACTCTGGCAAAAAACGCTAATAAGATGGACTTTGTTTTAATCAAATTTACCTTTAGTATCCAGATATTCTAAAATAGTCTCAAAAAGTGCAAAAAATCTTGTCAAAAAATCTTTCGACAGATAGCGTACTTCAGTGTGAAGGAGTAATTGATGAAAGTGTTCGTCATTCTCTTCACATAACTGCCCAAATAACCGCATAATCAACGCGTTGCTTCGAATTCGGTTTACTGCATCAATGACTAATTGAAGAGATTCATACAATCTAACACTCAAATTTTTAGCAACTAAATAATGTATATGTCTATATATTATAATACTATCGTGGACCCCCATTTTCATTTCATGGACCCCCAAATTTTTTTTTCGCTGACGTAGACCCCTTGCAGGTTGTCATAGACCTCTGGGGGTCGATATAGACCACTTTGGGAATCACTGTTCTAAACAAATTGTTTAACTTTTATATACTAACAAAGGATGAGGACCAAAGAGATGACTTCTTCTTATTTTCACGTGACAGAAAGTATGAAAAATGTGAGATATCGTTTACAGTAATACCTCGCACAGTGCGGCTCGATCAGTCCAGATTCAGTATAGTCCGGTTTGAAAATTTTAAAACAAACTTTTTTTCCCGTCAAGTATCTTTCTGTGTTGTTTATTCGATATTGACGGAACTGTTTTCCCGCACTATGCGTAGTATTGCAATATTTATAGCATTTCGTGCAAAAATATGGACGTAATCATAATAAAAAAAAAATTATATAAATATATTTTCTATATTTAATATTTTCTTGTCATTTGGTCGATTATATAAATTATCAACGTAGGCGAGAGAATGCCATGTTTGTTAATGTCATAAGAACAGAACAATATTGCGTTTTCATCGGAAATTTATTTTTGTAGAACTCGCAAGAAACACACAAACCCATGATGTGTGATGGAGAGTGAACCACGTTCGATATATGTAAGTACGTTTTTATCTTTTATGATGATATTAAACTTCGCTCGGAGAAAACATTTATCGTAAAACATGAAGAATTGCACGAAAAGATATGTTAATAGTATACTTTTTTTAGTTGTCTATCCAAATAGTAAAATTTACTATACTTTTATCTTATTACCACATAAATGTATATAAAATAAAAGCTAGCATCAGATTAACATGCTGATTTCGTTCTATCGATACCGATTAACCAATTCTGTCATTTTATGTCATTGTTTCCTCCAAGTTCATTAGTTCTGGATTGATCATATTGTAAGCTAAATCATAAGACTGATAGATGTCATCATAATATTTCGTAGTTGTATTGTAATCCAATTGGTCATTGAATATTTCTCTAGTTTCTTTCACAAGGTGACAGCTGTCATTTCGCGGTCCATCAAATATAAAATATCAGTTAATATAATATCAATCAATACAAACGTATACATTAATTATTATATAGAATTATCATAATTTAAATATAATATGATATTACAACTAGAAATCATTATTTTAATTCGTTTATTATATTATGTGGATAATTCGTAGATTTTTCGTTGGGATTATGTATACTTGTTTCGGAATTACTTAGAAAATAAAATTAGAGTAAAGGAGTAAAGTTTTTCATTGTATGTATGTTTCTATGTGTCAGCTTCTGTTTGCTTAAGTAATTTTTAATTCTTTTGCATTACATTTATTTGTATTTTCTATGTGTCAATTATTCTTTTTTCACCAAGTAATTTATTTTTTGTGTATATGTTTCATTCTACCATTTTCCATCTGCATTATCTATCCATCCATCACCATTTTCTGTAAAAAACTGTAATATCTGAAGGCTGAAAGAGGCGAAAGCCCATACCAGTCTCCACAACATTAAAACAACCCATTATGTACTTACAAAAAAACAATAAACAATATTTTAAATTGTATTCAAATTTCAAATAATAACTTATTTGCATTGTGTAAATCTCGTTGTGATTCTCCAAAATCTTAGGATTCTGATTGAAATATCATGCAAGTTAAAATGCATGCTAAAACACAAACTAATGAACGAATGAACATCGAAAATGATATCCAAGCAAGAGCGACAAGAAAACAACAACGATTTGTACCATATACAAAAGATCAAATTGTTCTACTTGCTCAAAAAAGCAAGAAAATCAGTTTCAAATATTGTTAAATTCATTAATTATAATTAAAGATTAGAGATAAAACAATTCCATATTTGTAACAACTGTATAATTGATAGAACATATATGATATAATATAATTATTAAATTCGAATGATTCTTTAATTGAATGCAAGTAATCTGAATTTAATTTAATGATCATGTGTTTAGTGTTGTTTACTAATAAATCGCATTACACATAATGTATTTGGATAGATTTCCGCTTCTAAGCGTATTCATCAATTATATTATTCTAGTTGGTAAACGCACGTAAAACGAATGCCGGTGTTAAATTTCGATTTGGAACACCCGCACAAACCGGTGACAAATTTAATGAATTCTAATTATACTTTTAAAGCGACATTGCGCTTCGTTCAATAACAACATACAATTGACGTTTGAAAGAGTTTAATTTATTTCGAACGTTCGACGAAATCAAAATGAAATGCCCGGAAATCTCATTTCAATATTAAATTCCAATTAGGGAATTGTAAATCCCAATAAATTGCTACATGCACGTTACGTTTGATGTTGATTTTTTGTTTTGTTCCTTGAATGATTTTGTTTTTGTTTATAAATTATTTGGATTTAAATGTTTTGTATGTTCATAAAAGCGTTTAAGTAGTAGTAAATGTAGACTTAATACCAAAGTACTAATTTGTATATTTCAATATATTTTTTTTTTTTGAAGAAAGTAATTTCGGTATGGTAGTGCGAATAATACTTTTTTTTTGTATACAACAAATGTCTATTTCATCCAATGATCTTTTGTCATTTTTCTGGTAACTTGATGATTAGATGCTCATAGAATTATTGGCACTAATCAGCAAAAAACTGTGAGTGATTTGCAAATTCGAAATAACTAATAATCTAATGGTACAAAATCAGGGCTATATGACACATCGCTTCCCAAGTTCCAATAATTGTCCACGAGTTGCCTAAGATGTACGAGGCCTTGCATTGGTATAACACGGTTTCTTGATACTTACCTACTCTGGCCATTTTTATTTCCTCCAAGTTCATTAGTTGTTGACAGTAAACATCTGAATTGATTGTTTTGTTCCATGTCCAAAGTAAGCTAAAAGTGACATTTGTCAAATCTCAAAAGGAAAAACTATCATAACATTGACAGATGTCATCATATTTTGTCGTATTTGTACAATTGTTTTTGAGTATTTCACTAGTTTCTGTCACAAGGTGATAGCTGTCATTAAAATAATGAACGCAACCCAATTTTGATGAATAAATTAATAAAAATATAAAAGAAAGAACTGAAACATATATAAAAACAGAGTAAAATATTTCGCTAATTAAGAAAAGCTTTAAGATTTGGTAAATTATATGTAAATCAATTTACATGTGTTTTCTAATTTCATATTTGTATTTTGGTATTTTGTGTTTGTAATTAATTATATAATTGTACAGCTGTTACAATAAAAGTTGTTTTGTTATCAATTCTAAAATTGATCTTCAATAAATGTATTTTCAATTTAGATTTGTATGTAATTTCGTGCAGGTGAACTTAAACAACTCCTAAAACTCAAGTAAACTAAATTTAATAACCGCTCTTCTGCGGGGAAATTGTCGAGATATGTGAGCGCTCGGAATGCCCACCGTTTATTGCTCTGCAAAAATACTTCAGCGCAAAAGTATTTCTTAATGCACTCACTTTAAATTAAATACTTCTACCGTCCATTAGAACGTCGAAACGAAGACATTCCTAGATTTATTAGTATATTTAGTCGTGCATTGATCGTACAGTTTAAATATTAAGTTTGAAATTTGTAAACGTAAATATCAAACATGTTCGTGTTCAAATGCAACACAAACGCTAGTTTATTTAGTGCGAGATAAAAAAAAAACAAGGTGGAATTTTCCAGTTTCACGGAGTGAAATCGATGTGTGTATATACCGACGTGCAGGAGTTTTGCAATTTTCTTTTCGTCCATTTTCTAGTCCTTTATTGCTCTCCAGAGGAAAGCGAAATTGAGCACCGCGCATTTAGAACACAACACTTTACTTTCGACGTTACCTGAGATCACTTCAAACTAATCGTTAATTAAGTTCGATCTTTTATCCTGCTTTTAATTTAACAACTAAATTACCAATAACGTTTGGCAAATGGATTATTTTGTAGTGCAATTCATTCGCGCGGAAAATAAATATTGGAAAGAGATTACGGAATAAAATATTCGATTTCGGTATTTCACATTGACGGACGTGATTAATGACATGCGAATTGAGTATGAGACATGTATATATTTTTTCCCATTATTCCAAATGTATTAGTTCAAATAAAAATTTTATTTTACACATATATCACGTGTCAATCGCACGATCCTAACTAAAATAGTTATTTTTTTTTGATGTCATAAAATATAGTATTTTCAACATTTACAATTGGAAATTTATTGTTTTAAATTTTAAAATGAACAATTTAGATTATTTTGCTTTCATTTTTTTAAACAAAAGTTTTCTAAATTAATACGAAGAGATATTTGATTATCTTTTAATTTATTAAATATGTTTGTTTTTGGTAAATTAATTGCTCGTTTCTCAAGTAGTTGCACATTCTATACTACTTGTTAAAGCTATTCATCATATAGTCGAACAACAGTATTTTCCGTGAATACTTTAACAAGAATCTTGAAATTTCAAGAGACTCGAAAAGTTTTATAAATTAAAAATACATTTCTTGCATTTGCATTTATTTTCATGACATATTTGAGATTGAAGTATTGATAAACAGTTTAAAAATTGTTCTAATTAAATTGTATGATGGAACCAGTTTGGGCCAAAAACAATGTTTAAATTTACTAAAGTATAAAAATTATCGATTTATTAGTTATATAATAATAATAGATAATAGGTTGTACTATATTATACATAATAACTTTTATTTATTTTTCAATGCATTTTAAAAATGGAAATAGATTTATTTTGTGTCTATAAACTATATATATACACACAACTTTTATAAGCTACTATAAAATTATGACACAATTTAGGGTAGAATTGTACTAATAGCCTTTGATACATCAAATAAAAGTTCTACATTTCAATAAAAAATCATTCAGTCAATATTTAATGATTAACATTGACTAATTAATTAATTATTTTAGTGATTTACTTACAATTTATATACTACTAATTGAAAATAACTAGTTTTGTTCATAGTTTACGAAATTTTAATAAATATATTATTTGTTCATAAAATTTTGTTATTTCCAAATAAATAATCTTGTAAAGGTATGTGTAAACCTATGGTCAATAGGGCTTTGCTGAAGTTGAATTTTTATTTTTACTATTGTTTTAGGTTTTTAATTGTATTATATTTGTTTATTTACAAAATTATTATTTAAATTAATTGGTTTGCTGTAAGTGAATATTGAAGAAATCGAACGGATTCAAAACTCGAACAAATACTTGAAAGTCAAAATTACATAGTCGTTATCTGTTTGTTTGCATTTTAGTTTTAAACAGATGTTTAATCGCAATTTAATGTAATTTTTCGAAATAGAAATTGATAAAAACAAAACTTTCAACAATAACATTGTATAATGGTAATTCTTTATTAGATTCCAATAAAGGTAGATAAAAAAAACATTTATTATATGTGATTTATTATAAAGAAATTTAACTTCTTTTGTTAAATAGATTTGAAAATTTATATAATTTGTGCATTTGTGTGCATTTTTATATATACCTTTAATGTAACTATGTTTTTCTTGTTAGTTTATGAGTTAAAATTGTATCAATATAATCAATAAAAATATTTTAAATGTCGAACAACTTGAAAGTTGAACCAAAGTTCAAGTTTCCACTCTAAATAATGTACTAATAAAAGAAAAACATAATTGTATACTAATGTTTCAAACCTCTAAACATGATTAACTGGTAAGTTTTATATACGCCTGTAATTAAAAAAGAAACAATTATTGAGATTTATTTTATTTGTTTAACTTATCTTTAACTGTTTAAGAAAATTGAAAATGTATATAATGTGAATTTTATTGGTTATTTTTTAATCTGTGTGCATTTTTATATGTACTTCCAATTTAACTATGATTTTCTTGTTATTTTATGAATTAAAATTGTATCAAATGGTCAATCAAAATGTTTTAAATGATCAATTCGAAAGTCGAACAACTTGAAAGTTGAACCGTGTACAGTAATGGATTTTGTACAAAGTTCAAGTTTCCACTCTAAATAATGTACTAATAAAAGAAAAACAGAAAAAATATAAATGTATAGTAATGTTTCAAACCTCTAAACGTGATCGACTGGTGAGTTGTGTTTGTTGCCGGAGGCTGCGACGGCCACGTAGCACTGTATGGGGCGGTCATCCGCGTCCGCCGCCTCCGCCGCGGACGTCCTTCGTCCAGGTAGATAGTAGACGAGACACGTGACCCCGACCAGGAACAGGAAGAAGATAAACACGATGTCGAACATGATGAGAGAGTTCCAAGTCAAAAGGCGCATCACAACTGTCCCTTGAAGGCGGCCGAAACACGCAGCGGCCGCTCCTCCTCATACAGGGACATCAAACAACGCATCCACAACATCAACAGCAGCGCGCCCTTCTTCGTTCACGTTCCGCATCATCACAGCATCCCGGCGTTCTCAAAAGTTCACACACTCGATTGCATAACATCACAGCGAAATCAGGTGTATTGCACGAGATAGTAGTATATTGCACCTATATAAGTTTCCTATAAAAATAATTTCGAATCGTTTGGTTTATTATACGTTTTGCTTCCGTCAATGAAAGAAATTTTATATCTCAACCACTAGACATTTTTGCAATTAATTATATGCATTTGTTAGCGGCAAAGCGTATAATGTCATCGAAGAGGGGGCTTTTCAAAATATCCAATCTTTACAAAATTTTCCCCACATTATGCAAACTTACTAATAAAACACTGATATATAATTATTATTTTAAAAAAAGGAAACGATCTTGTACTGCCTCAGACAGGAATGGATAACATACACTGTTAATAAACATACTTATTTTCAAAATTTAATCAAGTTCGACGATTCTTTTTGGATTCAAAGCCTTAGCCTTAACTTTTTTGCTTCTCCTATTATAATTACGTAATAGTAAAATAAAGTGGATCGATACAAAGTCAAGAAACTTACAAAATTATTATACTCTTTGCCGCTGACAAATATAATATATTTTATAGTTATAAATAAGTATAAATATTATATATATGAAAGTGGCTTAAGTCAAATTCTATTTAAATTAAAGTATTATGCGATAAAGTAATATGCGATTCAATAAAATTAAAAATATCCAAAAGATTTAAATCTACAATTCCTATAAAAATAATGACACTTTCAAAATTAACAATTATTATAAAATTTGAAAAGCTCAAGTTTAAGACCTAATTTCAATAACAATTGATTTATTTATAGACAAAACGTGTAAAAAAATGTTATCAATTTTATTTTCTTAAAAAGAAATACATTTTCATGAAATAGTTTCTGAAAAGTTCTCAATTATATTTTCTGATAAAATATTTTATTTTATTTTTGTATTTTAACTAAATGTTTAATTAGTTAAATTAGTCCTTATCAATAATTAAGATATTTATGTAAACAATTTTCTTGGAATTTCTAGAGAAAAAGTAAAATTTTAATAATTACTCTATTTTCTACAAATATGTGATAGATGTACTGAAAATAAATATAAGAACAAAAAAATAAACTTTATAAATAATCGAAAATATTGTTATTTATTTTCTGGAAATTATTGAAGAAAAACTAAATATTGTAAATATTGCATATTGTACATATTGTACATATTGTACTCATTGTATAACGTATCTATGATATACGTAAAAAACGGAACAAAATTTGTATTTGAAAACTTGTAAGCATCATATACTTTTTGAAATTGTTTGAAAAAGTCTTCCAAATCAATTATTTAAAAACAAAAATAATTCTTATTGCAAATAAATATTATTTTCATTCTCAAATTAAATTTGTTTAAATTTGTATAAATATATTTATTGGCCACAATTTGGGCCAAAGAAAGGCAAAAAAGACATTGACTATGGGACGAAAAGTTTGCTATGTTATATAGTATAAATTCCTTAATTCAATAAATCTGTTTTTAATTTAATTTGTAAAGTTTAGGGATTAATAATCAAAATGACCTAAAACTAGAACTTACATTTTCTGACTACAACCACTTTAGGAAATTTCTACTAAAAACGGAAACCCGGAATTGTCGATGCTATTTCCTGATTAAACGGTGCGTAATTAACCATGAAACGTCCCTTTTGACTAATTACATGCAAACTTCCCCGGCTGCGGCATTAGTCCAAAGCCGCAATTACATCCGAACTTATACATGTTTAGGACGTGCGTTTATCATTGTTTATGTATATATAAATATTATAATTCGCAAACAAAACTTTTAATATTTATAACCGTTCCGTTATGCGCGCAAAGCGTACAGCCGTCTACGGATTTGAGCAAAAATCATTTAAAGCTCGCATGAATTATGTAACACGCACATGCATACACATATATATTGTTTCTCCGTGGGGAATACCGCACGGAATGGATTCCATTAAACATAGAATGATACATCTTCTTGGTTAATCTCGAGAATGTTTTGCTGTTTACGCTGCTCCTATACAATTTACTTAAGTGATATACAATATTTGCCGTAAACCATGCAATATACATATGCATAGATAAATCCATCAAACATGGTTTTAATAATACTAAAATCATTCATATATTGTGATCATTTGAGCACCTCGCATAACGAACATTTCGCTTACCGAGCAAAATGAATTGTAAGAAAATTGATCAATTAGCGATCATTTTATAACTTGTGTACACATATTATGTGTATTCTTGAATATGTTTCACTATACAAGTATTTCACTATACGAATAAAAATGCGGAAATTTTGAAACGGATTAAACTCGTTAAACGAGGTTTCACTGTATTACCACTTTATTAAAAATTTTCATTAAATTTTATTTAAAAAATAATAAGTATTTTAGGTAAAGCAGACTTGACTGAAATCAGTTTCAATGAAATTTGTAAATATATAAATAATTAATTGAAAATATATTTTCTTCATCGAAATAATTAACTAATAATTGAAAAGCTTTGGATTTATAGGGAATTCATAAATATAATCTTAATGATTTATTGAGATAACTGTTTTTATAGTCGCTAATAAAATGAACGTATAATCAAATATATTGCGACGAAGACGTAAAATCATTTACTTTTCATGATATATTTTACAAGAAGTTATCTATTTCTAGAATATTTTCTGAAAACATCTGCCTATATTCTAAGAAGTATGTTTAGAAGGAAAGCATTAATAAATTTAAAAAATTATAAAAAATTAAGAAAAATCTAAATAATTATTGAAAATTATTCATTTACTTCTTTTAAAAATTTCACATTTTCATAAATAAAAAAAATATGAACGGAGTAAATTCTGATTTGGGGCCCACTAGCAATGTTAAGTCGGGCATTGCAGTAACTAAATTCTGAAAAATTTGTAAACAAAATATATTTTATATACAGATGATCGTTTTGTCCGATTTTGACCCTAATGCAGGTCAGCACTTTAAAAAAATTTCCAATTAAACTTCCACTACAAATTTTTTTTTTATTTTCAATTTGTTTCTAATAATTTTATAGAAATACATTTTTATAATCTTCATGATTTTTTTAATGCTTTATAGAGATAACTCTCTTTATAGTCGCTAATAAAATGAACCTATAATAAAATATATTGCGATGAAGAGGTGAAATCATTTTAAATTAAAAATAAAGATTACATTCTAAAAAAAATATGGGACAAACCGGAATTTTCTATTTTTCTATACACTCATAAAATGTGTACTAAAACAGTTAGGAATATAATATCAATAAACTATTACAGGTTATTAATAGTTTACAAATTCACACAAATATTTCTATTTTGTATACAATTTATAATTGTTTTATCTTTTATGTAATTTTCTTTAGATTTTTGTAATCAAAAAAATAAAAATTACAAATAATATTCTGAAAATTACTATTTAAAATTAAAATTTGTAAGATTGCTTTCATTTATTTTTTTTTCTTTACAAGCTTATTCAACAAGTTATCAACAAACTTAAGATTAATGCAATTTTGTTTTGAACTATTTTTCATCTACTAAATTCTGTAAATTTTTAAATGGCAAACATAATGAAAATATTCAAATGTAATAACATAAATTACAAAGACAGAAACAACGTTGCAATAATTCATGTGGATTTTTCTGTTAACCCTTTTTTGACTATAAATATTTTATATAATAGTCAATAATTTTAATTTAATTTAAAATGTAATTAAGTAATAAACAAAATTGTATATCTACATAAATTCAAAATAACATTTCTGATAATATGGTCAGAATATAGACTTATAGTCAATCAAGGAAATGTTTACTTTTTTAAAGTGCGAGTTGCTATAAAGATTATTATTTTCTATGATATTAAATATGTAGTAAATTCAATATAATTTTGTAAATAAATTGATCTTGTATAGAAATATAAATATCTATTCATAAAGCGTTATTCAAATTTAAACGCTTCTCAGGTGACAGTAATAAATTGTTAATATCGAACCTTTAAACACGTTTTATCGGTATCCAAATACCACTTTTTCACTTTCGCCTCTTCCTTTGCATACATTTTTAAACACGTTATCTGAAAGCTAAATAATAACGTGAAAGGGAATCTCATCATAATAAATATATTGGCATCCATTTACTTAAACACACGTATCTATAGGCATTCTCGCCTCTGTAATTTATTTTTATAACACCCTTATACTTGGTATAAGGCAACGTGAATACGAAAATTGAATATCAAAATCTATTATATAATATTTTACCCTAAACAAAAATAAAACGCTTTAAAAAGGTATATAATAAAATAACTAAGTTCATTTTTACATATATCATGAAATTGAATTTAAATTATCATAAAAACTGTGTATTTTTCTCTCCATTATTGAATTTTAATGAACCTAATTTCGTGTACAAACTTGAAGCCATTTCTTAATTAATTGATTCAAAATATTAATTTAATCAGGAAAAGTACAGTAAGATCTCGATCAATGCACAAAAGTTACCTATTATATGTTAATATGACTTTAAATTACGATTATTATCTGAATTATTTTTGTAAAATTCACAGTCGGCTTTACTTAAGGATTTGACGATAGTAACTGTGAACATAAGTAATAAATAAGTTAGTTTAAATGATACCTATGGAAACAATGAAGTTAAAAATTGAAACTTGGATTTCTTCTTCTTCCATTAAAGACCAGTTCGGAACTACAAAATGTATTAATATCTCGCGACTAATATTAATAAATTATTAATAATTAAAAAAAATAGATTGTAATAGAAAAGTATAGTGTCAAGATTCTTTTCTCTGAAGCTCAGAAGATGGGAATACAGTAAAGACCTCGTTTAGTACTGTCTCGATTAACGCTGATTTGCTATAACGCGGTTTGTCGGAAACCTTAAAAAAATGAAAATTTACCCGGATTCAAATTATCGCGGCATTTCATTGATACGTATATAATACGATTATTCCCGAACACGTAGCGCTGTGTTTCCTCAGAATCTATGCTTGTTTTGGATGTAGATGAAGATATTAAGAAGTTACAACAGGTTATTGGTGAGGGCCTTCCAACAACGATCTTCAATAACTGGCAGAACAAAGAATTGAAGAACGCAAAAATAGTGATTCTAAAGACGATGAACCAAAAGATTTTTGCTACAGATTTCCTTAGAAAAAGTTCAGTAACGATAACCAAAATCGCTGATTTTTGGTCAAGTATTCTCATTTCCCAATTTGTCTTACTGTATTTGGTTAAAAATTAAATCAAATGTATTTAAAGCCTTTAGTAGTGATGAAGATAAAAATATTATGTAATATTAATATATAATTAATCATTTATTGTTAATAAACATGTGTCTTAGTACTAAGATAATAGTGACCGTTGTTTTAAACTATTCCTTTTTTGTGTATTAGTTCGTATAATACAAATTAGATAACTCGACATTCTAACAAAATTACAGAATATCTAAAGATTTTGAAAAGTTATGTTTCAAATCAAGTTTTTAGTGTTGATTTTTTGTTTTTAACTTTTTCATTTAATAGCCGTTTTACTGATCGTTACACATTAAAAATTCCTCCAAATTCATAATTATTTTCACAAACAAACGTTTAAATATCTTAATTTTTAATCCTTGGTTGTTAACATTTATTCTTCAGAAACTTCCGTAATTTCGTCTTCATTTACTTTTTCTAATATATAAAAAATTATCTTCTGCATTTATTCAACTTCTAATATCCTCTTCATAAACATTTTCGAAAGCTGTTATTCTATTTGTAATACATCGTCTGGCAATATATTTCGCCAAACTCAATGTAAGCATTGCTTAGTGACTTCTTTCGAAGTTCGGAACAATCAAGTTGCCCTTAATCACAATCAAATTATTGTAGTGTGTTGGTATTGGGCTTAAATTGTAATATTTTGAATTTCAATTGTTAGCTTAAAATTGTAGATTACTTTATATCGAAGCTTCATTATCAAAGGTAAAGTTGACTGGTTCTAATATTACCAAAATAAAAAAATCCATTATGCAAGACGATAAGCAACAAAAAAGAACTAGTAGAGCCGTAACTAGGGGAAAAAAATGAATACCTTATTTTGGGTAAACGTGTCTTCAAAAAGTCATTATCTAATATTATAGCAAACAAAAAATACAGCATTTCATTTAAAAATTTAATTTAGCTTAATCAAGAAATAATTTTTTTGCCATTTTCTCTATATTATAGGAAATTTACAAAGGTGATTTTTCTTTCTCTCCTTTAATTAAGTGAAAATTGAGAAAAGGCAATTCGTGGGTTAAAATCACTTATTTTCATTCCATCCGTTGCAGAAAAACGTCCATTCCACATACACCTTTTGCGGCATCCATTCAATTTATTTTATTCTAACTTTTTTTTTCATCGTCCCGATTCTCCCTTTGTGCTCATTCGATCGTTGTCTCTCAGTTCCTATATCTCTTTTTTTCGCGGCAAAGTACTTAGCTACTACAATTCCAAACCCTTTTTGTGCGCCGCGTGCCTCAACCTCCCACCCACAGTTTTTCTCTCGTGCACATACCTCGGGGTCGTTGAATGTATTTTAGACCCTCTGTTTTTTAGGAATGTGCGCGCCCTCCTGATGGCACATAATTTGATTAAAACGCACGTACTCTCTCACAAACATACCTAGCGCACCATTTAAATAAACGGTTTCGCTTAAGGTAACAAAAAAAGAACAAATAAAGCATCATATACCCTGCTACATCCATACACGACCTGTCTATCCAAATGGTGTTTCATTTTTTTTCTCTCTCTCTCTTCTTCTCCAGTGCTGCCGACGTGTATCCAGCGAAAAGGGCATGATTTATTGCGCAAACATGTACACATTTCTATTTTTGGTTTTGTAGGAACCACCGAAAGCGGTGGGAAAAAAATTAAACGCTTCCATCGGTTTCCTGGGTCATCAAGCTTAATCTGACTATATATTATGACTTCGCAAATATTGACGCAAATAAAACGTGGGGATTACAGTTATATTTTAACTAATTGAAATACATTTATTTTGTCCAATCTCTGTATCATTGGTATTCGTATAAGCCCGTAAAATGACAGTAATTTATAGGGACAAAAAAATATATTATTTAGTCTCTAAAATTTGGTGTATATATCTTTACAATTTATACAAAATTACCTTTTTTATGTTATGATGTGTCGTAGATATGGATTTGTA
Source organism: Nicrophorus vespilloides (assembly GCF_001412225.1). Taxonomy (NCBI): domain Eukaryota; kingdom Metazoa; phylum Arthropoda; class Insecta; order Coleoptera; family Silphidae; genus Nicrophorus; species Nicrophorus vespilloides. The sequence continues at coordinate 23,329 of NW_017095978.1, forward strand.
GATCAAGACCAGAACTACAGTTAATCTAATATTGAGAGATAAAGTTATATTACTAATTTTAGAGTGTCAGGGGTAGATAGATGAATGTGTATTGTATTGAGTAATATAATGTATTAAATGAATTTACTTTATAGAGTATAAAAAGTGTAATGAATATATAGCGTATTGTAAAACAGTATTAACATAAGACTAATATAGTAGGATGTGGACTTTGTTGATCAAGACTAGAATGCAGTTGATCTAATATTGAATGATATAGTTTTATTACTAATTGCATAGTATCAGGAGTGGATAGATCAATGTGCATTAAGTGATACAATGCATTAAGTGAGTACTTGAAAAAAGGTTCATACAAATTAATACCAACTAAATATTATTAAATCGATAAAAAAATATAGTTGGTATACCTGTCACATGTTGTGAAATACTAGAAACTTTGCTATTCACTATTAATATTTTCGAATCTAATTATATTTAATATCAATTTCAATAGTGCGCATAACGCAAAAAAAGGTTGGGAAACACTGGTATAAATCGAAATTGTAACTTTTGAATGTAAAACCGTGTAAATTGAAAAGTATGAAAAAAAAAGTTATTTTCATCATTAATTTTTTAATTTTTCTTAAACCAAAAAGAACCATTCAAACAAGAGATTTGTAACCTTTATGACATTCTATATATTATAAAATTTTATAAATATAATGATTACTCTTTCGCAATGCTTCCTATAATTCACCCTTGTAGCTAGATAATTTTTCTATATACATATTATATTTTTACACATTTCCACAAACCAGTGCACAATAACGGCCAATATTTATCATGCAAAACTCATCCACTTTTATATCCAGAGATGGTCGCGTCCGTTGAAAAAAAAAAATCAAACAAAAACAAAATCGCATCCCGCTTGTTTATCGTTCTTTTCAGATTATTTTTTTGCGGTTAAATCATCAAGTCGGAATTAAAAAGAAATACGACCGCAGCATTCATTTTCGTTTCGTCTCCCGTCCCAGGCGACAAATCATCGAAATTAATGTTTCCTCCCGCATTTTACATTTGCGCAAAACAGTGATTTATTATGCGAACGTTTACACATTTGTAACTCGTTTGTGCAAACAAGAACACATCGAAGTTTAATGGCACATTTGATAGGAATATTTATATTTTCTTACAGATATTATTATTTAAGAAAAATAACGACATTGTCTCATAGATTCATTCATAATGTGATTAAAATCTTGATAATAAAAAAGGAAATCAAGAATGTAGAACAAGTACGTTTTGATCGAAATTATCAAGAAAATACCCATAGTTATATTCTTAAGTAACATTTTCTCATAAAATGAAATCACATTAAATATAAATTAAATTCTCTAATAGATTTCACTTTTATTTTTTAATTACTCGGCCTTTAGTGGTAATTATCGCCGCAGATTAACGGAGTTATTAATGTCACTAATCAGTTTAAGTAGGTAATTACGAAACTAAATAGTCTATGAAATACACAATAAACGGTTGTAAATTTGATCTTATGAAAATATAATTTAATATAAAGAATTCACAGATATTATGAATATTTTCATGTAGTATAAACGTAAGAGTATTGTTTTTAGAGGGTTTACAGTAATATTTAGAGTATTTAAACCAAACAGAGTGGAAGTAGAAACGCAAATGTGGGTTTGCACCTATTTTTGTGGTTGGATATCGTCGAGCGTAGTGTTTAATCGTAATCCTGAAATACTGTAATACACCAAAGCAACCGCTGCAAAATGTAATGCAACCAAAGTAAGTAGCACATTCATTCATACTTCAGTGATTTTAATCACTGGGGATGCACTGCATGGAAACGATAGCACAATGCTGATGAGCTTCTATTGGACTACTACTGTATTATATACAGCTTCATTGTCAGAGATTTCAAAAGAATAGATCCATATGAGTAACATATTATTGTTTATAATATGATGCAATCTGGTTTGTTTCATATATTTTTCAAAGTAAAATGGAAAATGTTTGGAATAAATCCTCCTGAAATGTTTATTCCAATCATGCATTAGTACTATTATCAATATGTCTAATCGATTTGAACTGAAATGTACATATACAATTTTCATACAATAACTTTTATATATCAATACGCAATTTAAACATTACATCATTCCAGAATTTATATAGTTTTTTGTCAAAAAAAACTTTTCCAGGAGATTTATATGTCGACTAATATTTAAATGTTCTTGCAGTTAATGGAATATTGCAAAAACCAGAATAAGTGGACAACGTAAGATGTACTGTCTGGTCACAACGGGTTGAGTAATACATCTCTGTCTGACTTCAACATTTTTGTGGGGTACTAAAAGAAACAGAAGGACAATTAAATTGTGTGAAATTTATATATAGGAAAAGCTTAAAAAACCGCTTGTGGATGGTTGTTTTTGATATTTAATATCTCTGTTCATTCTGGGTTATACTCGATTAATGCCTTGAGTTCATCATTATTATCTTTAATGCTCAAATCACCAGCTATAAACGGCGAAATTGCTTTGCGTAAGCAGAATATTTCCTATTTATTTTTTTAGTGGCATTAATTAGTTTCCATGAATAGAAAAATATTGAAGTATAAAACACATTTTATTTTCTTCGATCTTCAATAAAGTACCAAAAATCATTTGATGCAAACAAAAGTGTTTTCTAAAAACAATAAAAATGATAAATTTCACCTTTCAGAATCAATTGTTTTTAACAATTCTGATATATTTACACATTATCAATGGCACTTAGCGAAAATCGGCATGAACTTTCCGGACAAACCAATATTTAAAGTAAAAACTGTTTATATCAGCCATTATTTTAAAATTATTTACAATTTAAATTCTCACCATGTTGTTTTTTTTTTAATTAATTTTCATTTATGTTTCATATTTATTTGATTGTATATTATTAGTATAAGTAAATATTATTATTTCTCCTTTCAACCAAAATATAAAAAAGTAAATAAATATAATGATATCAAAATTCTGGTTTTGACTATAAAACTTATAAAAAGTTTTCGAACTATGTATATTTAAAATATGCATCGAATGGTACAAGAATTTAATTTAGAAAATATTAAACTATTCAATAATTTTCATCAATTCTTTAACGATATTAATTTTCAAACTTTTCTTTCATTATTTGTATAATCAAAATGTAATTTACCAAAAATTTAAGGTGTATTATCATTAATAATAATAACGTTTATTGAAACAAATAAAACAATAAAACGTATTTATGTAATATATTTTTATATTTCCATTTTTGAAATGTAAATTGAATTTTTAACAATACAAGATTTTCTAATAAAATCTAACTTTTCGTCATCACTATATTTTTCTTCCAGTATATCAACAGAATGCACAGATAACCTCAATTATTTCATAATCCTCAAGATGTTTGCCAAGTAGCAATTCATATATATAGGCAACACCTGCTACAATTTTCACCTTTAATTAGTGTATTACATCATTTCACGAAAATTGTAGCAGTTAAATACCATACGAAACTATAAATTTAAAAATAAACGATATTATTACAGTCTAAAACGCAATTTATTTATCTTTTTCTATCTTCAAGACGGCATTAATGTGACAAAATTTTGTTCAAACCAAACTAGCAAAACATAAGTAATGAAATGAGAAATAATTGAAAATTTAATTATAGATTTTCTACTTCATTAAATAATTAAACTGAGTTTAACTTGAAAATAAATATATTTTAAAACTATAAAAATAACATTAATAGTAAATTATAATATTGCAGCTTTTATAAGTAATTAGAGATAAATTAACCCTAAAATGCTATAAAGGATTAAATTAAGCGTTCAATGAATTTCCTTTTCATCGATTAAATAGGAATTGCCTCATGCTCCAAAACCGCTGATGATATATATTTTAGTGGAAAGTTTAAGTGGATTACCGAATTCAAGATGGTGCTTTGCACCGCATGTCAGGAGATCCGCAAGAAGATATAATCTGTGTTAACCTATCCAGAATTCTAGAAATGCATACAAGTATAAGGAAAGTTATCTAAATGAATATAAAACACTTCAAAATTAGTTTAAATCATACTGAATGTTATATACTATCAAAATTGTTAACGTTCAGTAAATCTGAAAGATGTTAGCAGTAATTTATAATAATTAATTATTAAAATGCATTTATTTTATGTTTGTTTACTTTTTACTTTATTGTTATTATAATTAATATAAAAAATATAAACTTATATATCTTTGTAAAAAATATAATATTTATATAATAAATCTATACTTTCTGTCTATGAAGTCAAGAAGTTAATAGGAATATCTTAATACATGTATATTTAGTTAATACTATACAAAGAACAATACCTCGCATAGTGCGGCTTCGATCAGTTCGGAATCATTACAATCCGGATTGAACATTTCAAAATAAACTACATTTAAATTCCCCCTATAAAGTCTAGTTTACTTAATAGATTGCTATACTTTTTGACTATGAAGTCAAGAAGTTAATACGAATATCTTAGTACATGTATATTTGGGAAATAATATACAAAATACAATAGCTCACATAGTGCGGCTTCGATCAGTCTGGAATAATTACATTCCGGTTTGAACATTTCAAAACAAACTACATTTAAATAAAAATAAACTATATAATAAAAATAGTTTTTTTTTAAATGTTTTTCCCTTTATAAAGTCAAGTTATTTCTCTACCTTTTTTAGAGTCTGAAATAATGTATATTTGTTTGTAATCATACGTATTGACAACAACATACATATATAACTTTTAGTTATTCACAAAAAAACACATTTGAACAAAATATTTTATCTCGATAATAAATAAAGCCAGTTGATCCTCACTAATTAAAAAAGTTCGATATTAAATTACGTAATTTAAGAGTCTTCGCCTACCTAATCAATCTCGAGCTATTTTTCAACCGCTAATCCTTAAAAAAAACTAGTTAAAAACAATAAAGTTTGCATAATTGATTACTGCGTCGCGTAAGGAAACTTAATTGCTAATAATTACACTCAGGCTCGGTGTAATAACACTTAGCGGCGTTGGAAAGTGTTTACTATCGGATGCTCAAGATCGTCCGTTGTTATATAACAGCAGATGCCTGTCCAAAGTTTTGTGCGGTTTACATTTTTTCTTTCTTCTTTGTTCTCCTGCTTGGCACATATATTCATATTTATGGGCGCCGTGCCGGAACTGTGTAATGGAAAAATAGCTGCGGGGCGTTCCAGAAAATTTCCGAGCACAGACATGGATGGACTCGGCAGGAGAACAACGAAAGATTAAAGTGTAAAGAAAGCACATTCTGAAAGAGGCAAAATAAAATGTGAAAGAAAAAAAATAAGAGGAAATAATAATAAAATTGCGAGATACGAGAGTTTAAAGAATTATTGAAAGACTTTTTAAAAAGTAAACAAAAAGTTAAAAGACTGTTTTTAGTATAAAATGACAAAACGGGAGTTTAAAATATTATAATTCTATATAATTGAACAAAAAGTTACAATACAACTTTTATGAAGATATTAACGATGAGAGTAAATATAATGGAAATTGACTTTATGATACTGCGATGGATTTAATAGTAAGCAATAAATATTTTTTTTTATCTCAGATATTCTTTTATATAACAATTCATTTTATTATGTGGCTACTATAGGTAACATTGACATTTTTTAATTGAAACAAATATAATTTAGATCCAATACAGCAAAATCTCGGCTTCGATCAATGCGGATTCACTATAGTACGGTTGAGATATTCATCATAACAAACTGAATTTTAACTAAACAAAACATTTTGATTACCAAAAATTGTACGCAATTTGCAGAACGTGGCAGTCAAACTTTTCTTGACGTGGTATGCTTAGTTATGTCAAATAGCGATTGATTTTTAATAATGGAGGATTGTCTACCATCCAACTGTCATAATGGTTTGACAGTTAAAACAAAAATGGTGCCAATTTTAAATTTTCCGGTCTTGTTGGATCACCCTTTATACATAGATAATGGCAGAAGCTATTATCTGCAGTATGTGTGGTTTTGCTGTATGTGGTTTCAAACAACACAGCTCTAAATCTAATATTGATCAAATCAAAAATGTATATTCATTTAAGTTAATAATTAGATTCGTTAGAGATGATGGGACTCATTTATAATGACAAAATACTATAAAAAAAGATTTCTCGACTGGTAATGTAGGCTGGTGCTGTACTGGTACTTCTCAAACTTTTTAGTGCGGTGGACAACAGATCGATGTAATGTGGTTTGTGGATGGGGAGAGTTAAAAACTTTTCTTTCAGTAGCTGATGTTTAACCACTTTGAGAAGTAATTTAATATTACATGAATAAAATTAAACAAAAGTTTTTGTTTATTATTATGTTCTTAATTTTATATTTAGTTATGTTGGTACTAAATTAAGTAAATTATTATATTTAATTGAGCCGTTATTTTAGAAACTGGTCCTTTTTTAATGAAATATCACATAATTTGTGTTTAATTTAATGTTTTATCTTCAAATTTTATGATATCTCATTTTTTAAAAATGGGCTAATATTATTATGACTACTGACATGTTTCTTAATTATATCACATAACAAAACAAATTATTTAATAAAGTTCACTTCAGTACAGTCAAAATATTTAATTATATAGAACAGCGTTTCTCAAATGACCTTGTCACAAAGTGAGAAACTGGTGAAATATTCTTAATAATTGGATCGCAGCACAACTATGTTGGGTCGCGTGTCGAAAACGTTAAGAAACGCTGATAAACATTATATAGCCAGTGATTCATTTCAGGATGAGCAAAGTTATTTCCTTTGTTTTGACATCTTATGTGAAGTTATATGCATATTACTTAGAAATTAATAATTACAATCTCGAGTAACCTGATTGTTAAAGTTTAACAGTAAATATGATTTGACAAATTGTCTAAAATGTATTAACATGTTGTGTAGTGTTAAGACATGTTATTGTTCTAGTGTGACCAGGAGTCCCCGGAATTAAGTTCGAATATTGTTCCAAATATTCGTGAGATTATTTCAGTTTTTTTTTTTTCAAAAAATATATTAATTGTACAAATATTTAATCAGTATTTTCAGCATAATTTGTACAATTTTTAAATATGTGATTTTTAAGTTGACACTACTATTTTTGTCCTTTTTTAACTGTCCTGATTTGACTAAAAAGAAATCTATGAACCATATACGAATCACATATAATTTATACACTTTGCACTGAAATTTATATTAATAATCCAATATAATAAAATATATTTATTTAAATTTTATGACTCAAGTAAGTGACATATTTGCTAGGGATTGTAAAAAAAACTATGCGATGCTGCTGCAAGTACATATTAATAAAACCTTTAATCTCCTTCTGTTGCTTGCACTACTATATTTTCCTGTCAGTGACGGGACAATTAAGATTTGCATGTTGTTCACAGACAGGGTCAGATAGACAACGTTTGCGGACCAATTAATAGCGCTTAATGCAATCAAAATCGGTAAATCTCTGCACGTAACGAGCAAATTTATAATTAATAATGATAATGTTGTGTGCAGAGAAAGGATGAGGTGTAGTTGGCTGCGCCGTAGCCACTGCACACTTATTAAAATGTTCCGCTCGATGTCGAGACGGAAAAGGATCAAAGGATCAGAATGGAGTCCTCTTCTGTCGCGCACCTTGTCGTAACATATTCACGGTATTAACACACGTCCATGCACACTCGAAAATCCCTACCAACTAAATGCGACAACTCGAAAACCCGACGCTTACATTCGTCACGTAAATTCTTCCACATTTAATACCTCCTCGTTCTGCAAACATCATCAAAACTTCGTATAATTTTATTAGATTTATTTTTTTCAGAAATGATTAGGAAATTTTATTATTTATATCCAAAAATAAACCGCACTGCAAAGAAAGAAAATAGTTTTTTTTGTATATTCTTTTTGTTGTAGTAATTTGTTAAAATTTATTTTTATTTTGTTTAATTATTAATATAGTGTGTTTAAACATTTTCAATCCGGACTATAGTGAATATGTGCTATACAATTTTTATCCAATACTTCTAAAATAATTATTTTAATTTTTAACTTTTTTTTCTCCTTTTCATCTTTAATAACTTTTTGTTTTGTTTTTCTTTTATTTTTCATATTTAGATATTGACCTATTTGAATAGCTTACAAAAACTTTCATAAAATTTAGTGCATTTAGTTAATATACACAGTTTATTTTTAGTCTAAAATGAATAGTGTAAATGCATTTGTGTTTCATTTGTGATAGCATATGCATGTGTGATCGTGTATACGTATATGTGCTATATACGCTCTGGAAATAATGCGGGAATTGTTACGATGCGATTGTTTCAGTTTTGGAAAAGCGGATGCAAAAATCCCAATTAATTTACGCACACCAATTTTCATTGTTGTTCAGCTTTTGAATTCTCTCTCTCTCTCTCATATAGATATTTTCGTTAAATTATAACTATATTTCGAGTTTATAATTAGTTTTATGTTGATGTAATTACGCATATGTATTAATTGTTTTTAAATATCTAAAAAAAAGTTGAATATTTATTTGTAGTAGATTTTAAATTAAAAGTAAAATATTTATAAAGGACTAGTTTTTTTAATATAAATTTGCATTGCATAAATATGTAAATCACGTGTTGACGTTTTCATCAAGACTGTTATCAACATCATCTGACATTACATAAATAATTATCGTGATATTTATTGACGTAATATAGACGTAAACGTCATTGTGATTTTCATATAATGTCATTGTGACTAATATCTGACGTTATGGTAACATTGATCTAAAATGATATAATCATGACGTTAATTATCATCGTGACGTGAACTGACGTTGATACATATAGATTTGTGTGCATTCAGTGCTATCTTATTTTTTTCAATACATCAACACTTCAGTACATGAAACTATAATATTAAAAAAAATCATAAAAATGAAAAAAGCAATAAAGCGCAATGTAACATAATATTGGATTTTCACAAACGTTAATAACATGCTTCAATACACACACAATTCCGATGTATGCATATCATGGTAATAATTTAAAAAAAAACTTATTTTCAAATTTTAATATACTGAAATTTCACAACAACATGCAGTAACTTATCTCAGGTGTCGGCAACCTTTTTGGATCAAAGAGCCAACTTAAAGATATTTTCTGCTAAACAATAAGTCTAGGGAGCTGCAAAGTAACATTATGATTATACTTGTGACAAGAATTTTCCAACATAGTCCTCGCTCTAGGAAATGGGAGCCATATTTGGCTCTGGAGACGTTGATTGCTTAATACATACTTATATAATATAATATTTTTATTTTGATTATATATTTCAATAAATAATACTATAATGATTAACTATTAAGTAGAACCAATTCAATTTATTGTAATATAATTTAATATATCTATGACATTTTATGACATATGATTTATTTTGTTTCATAATGATTAAAATAATGAACGATAAAATGTTGCTTTCGTTACCAGAGACAATGATGTAGGGAAGGAAGGTCAACAGCTCTTCGCGTGCAATTTCTTGTTTCCACTTTATACAAGCGGATGCTTCAGGCTACATAATGTCACCTCTGTGCATTAAGTAATAAAGCATACAAAAAAAATATATAAACACCAAGACAATGTTAGTTTTATATGTTTTTTTTTAATGGAAACAATTATACTTTACCAAAATATAACGGGTCGCCTACTCTTATACTTACAAGAAAGAAAGTGTTTATGGCTGAACTCTCTTAGAGATTCTAGTGACTACAAAGAAGCCAAAGTTAAAGTTAAAAATTACTTGACAAACTTTATATTTATTTTTAGGAAATATCCAGAAGTATTATTTGCACCTTCAATATTTTGATACAAATATACTCTTACATACAATTGCATTTAAAGACATCTATCTAACTTGTAAATAAATAAAGTATTACAATATTGCTAAAAATGTAATTGAAATATATAAGTTTTTCACTTGATGAAATATACCAATTTCAGTTCTTGTAAATTGTGCCGTCGATTGGTAAAAATTATACAGATTTTCAGTAATCAATAGTTTGTATAAATTTCCATCTCAAATACAAGTAAATAACTTGTATCATTACCTAATGTTTCCTTTTCCTAATTGTTTTTCGTCTTTGCCGCTTTTTAGCGTTTCTTAGTGTATTTTGTATATGTATTGTATTGTTCGAAAAGTAACTTCATTATTTAACATATCCAAATTCAAATTTAATCTTGTAGAAATTTCTCGTGATGTCCAAGTGTTTGCTTCAACCCATAAAAGCTTAAAAAAAGCAAAATATACCGAAAGTTCTCGCTTATATGACATCACCTACTAACCCGGTACGGTGCGCCCGACTCCAGCCAGTAGCTGATATTCCGGGAAGGTCGGATAAGGGTACTGCCTGCTTTATACCCTAAGTTACAACATATCAGTAACCGCTCTCTTCTCTACCCATTTTCTTGTATCTTAATATCGTGTAAGTTCTTCTCCAATCCATATAACCGAACTTCTCTAAAATGCCATACACTTTCGGACTATAAGACGCATCTCAAAGTTACAGACGATTTATTGAAAAAAAAAAAAACATTTTAATGTTTCCTTCGGAACATAAGATGTAAAATTTGAGTCCATGTATAAAGGTGCATCTTATAGTCCCAAAAATAGGCATTTCTTTTATAAGTAAACCTTGAAAAGTATCCGTCAAAATAAAGAATGAAAAAACGAAATTGCTTTCAGAACAAACCAATATCTGCTTAGCTGAATACAATATGAACAAATTAATCTTCCCGGTCGAAAAGACCAAGGCCATTATCCCTATCTGTTTCTTATAGATTTATAATTTATATTTAATTTGACTTAATTTTTACTTTAAATGCAATTTATGTTACATTTTTTGATACTTCATAATATTATTATTAGAAATATAAATTTATTTATTTACAACAGTAATAAATCAAATAAATGTCAGATATGCGGAGCATATGAAAATAGCGAATTTATATGCAGCATTAATTACCGTACAATAACAATTACAATCAACAAACCGCTGCTGTTCAAATATTCCCAATGTTTATTTAACAGAAATTATGTTTATTTAAATCTTTGTTAATTTTGCATGTATATAAAATATAACCGTTACTAGTAGTGAGGCAGATTGCAAAATCAAATTGTTAGACAGCAAAAAAGTCAATGAAATTATAATAATTACTAAATATTCTTGAGAAATTATTTATATATATATTATTTATTAGTGCATTTAAACATTCATAAAATGCATGAATCAGAATTGTTGTAATTGAAAGCTACTATTAAATAAATGTATGCTAATTTTTCAATTCACATATTCGCATTGTACAGCATTGTAATAAGAAAATGCACAATAATAATAATATATTTTTTGTTCATAAATATACATATATGAGATATATAATGCAGCTCTGTTAATTTTTTCGCATGTTGTTTTCATAAAACATTATTCAAATATGATTCGTTCCGAATGAGCGAACCGAATCAAACAAAATTCGTATGGAACTACGCAAAGTAAACTAAAATTGTACTCGCGTTATGCAATGACGAATCGTAAATATTACATCCATCCATTGATTTGTAATTGTTGTTTAAAACAAATAGTAAGTAAAAAATAAACAATGTATGATATATGATATTTTATAAAACAAAACTTATATTTATGTATTTCATTTTTTTAATACATAAAAATGTGGTTTTCAAATGCATCACACAAAAATGAGACTATATCGAAATCCCGACAACCGTACTCCCGATAGTATATTTTATTATCTGTTATAGACTTATTCATAATAAACAATAGTTTATTTTTTTGAGAATAAATGACAATCTATATCAAGTTATAAAAGATACTGTTAGGATTTTCTTACTGTCGGGATTTCAATTACCACCACACAAAATGAGTATTAACGAATATGATGCTTCCTACTAAATTACTTCGTAATTTACATTAAAATACTATGTCTGGACATATTTTTGTAAACAATATTAAAAACTTCTTTTCTAACAAAGAAAAGTTTTATTAAGTAGACTTGGTTACTAATCTATTTTTTAAGTATGAGTCTAAACATGATTGTTTATGCTTCCTATTCTTTCATTTAACAATTAAGTAACATTGCATTTAACACTATTCGCTTATCACTTCTTTCTAAATCAGGACCATTTTCACAAAATAAAAAACGATTTCAATATCGTATTTGTTTAACATTTTATTGGCAAGAACTTCATTAATTTTGTCCTCAGTTCCTTTGACTTCATTCAGTTTCTAATACATTCTTCATCAACATATTCGAAACCCATTGACTGAGCTATCTGGGTAACTTAATTTATATTTTTTACTTTCGTTCGTTCAATTTTTATCCATGCGGACTTTGTTATATGAAAGCTTCATTATCAGAGGTAACGTTAACGGAAGTATGACTGTACTATGTATATTTAGCAATCACTATATTAAAATGTTAATATTTTGTAGTAAATGTACATACTTACTAGAAAATGAACAAAAAGTCACAAAATATTAAAAAATATTAGTAAAAGTATAAAGGACAATATAGTTGTTGGATGAAATTACAAAAAATATTTGAATTTTTATTCAGAATTTATATAAAAAATAGGAATATTAGAAATAATATGCATTTTTCAAGAAAAATATGAGAAAGCTGTGAATTTATAAACAAATTGCGAAAATTCAATTCTAAGATATTATTATATTCGCTTTTAAGAAACTAATGTATTCTTTAAAAATTCTCGTAAGATCGCTATAACTTTTGAAATAGTCTCTCTAAAGTCATGATATTTATTTGAGATATACGTTGTTTTAATAGATAGATAGAAATTAATAGTAGAAATACTAATTTCTATAACAATATTCTAGAACTACTTAATCTATTATAGATACTCCTAATTATTATATAAACTGTATATGATATTATAAACCTATTAATTATTGTATAACACAGTTATAATTGAATGCATGAAATTGTTTGAACTAATTAATATGTCCAATAACTAATGCGTTATCGAAATCATGTAAATTAATTAGTTCATTTACCGACGAGCGGCGAAGTTTCAACTTTAATAATTGAATCTGCTGGCACAAAGCAACAGTCTTTTAGCGAAAACTTGTATTTTCCAAACCTTGCATTTATCGTTCCACCTCATTCCTCCACCAAAACCCGGTCTGCTTCATGGACAATTAGACATTCAAATTTGATCAAATCTTATTAATTTTTCATGGTAAAATATAGCTGAAGTTTCAATGCAATACGGATATTTAAATATTTACTCTAGGTTAAACACGGGTTCATAAGTTAAACCATGAAATAAAAACACAAAACTCTTCACAAAGTATAGTAAAATGCCGATTATCCGTGGTAATTTGGAAACGTAAAAGGACGGTTAATACAAAGATCGCGTTTCTTTACTTTAAAAACTTAACATCTATATATTGATACATAAAATCACTGTAACTTTTTATTGTTTTCCTTGTAAAATTATTTAAGATAATGGCAGATTTTATTGTTTAACTTATGAATTAAGTAACTACGGTTAACCCGAACCACGGTAACTTGAAACGCGGATAATCAGCATGTATAATAATAATAATGTTTATTGCATCAGTCGTGCAGAAAAAAACATATAAAGAAATAAAAAGAACAAAATAAATATATATATATATATAATTTCAAAAAAAGTCAATTGATACAAAGGGCTATTGACCATAGGTGTTTCTGCCCTTACTTTTTTGTTATTCGTGTGTTTTTTAAATGTTATACATTTTTGTCTGAAATTATTTATATTATGATTGTTGCAATAATCGTTGTAATTATTACCATATTGAAAGTGACATTTTTCAAAATGAAAAAAGTTTCTACTTTAGTTGATTAAAAATATAAGTGTGAATAAATTATTAAATAAATTTTGATGTTACAATTATTTTTATTGGAGTCAATCGATTCCTTGCGGACATGAGAGGAATTGCTGTATTTATTATATTTTTTTGAATATCTTTCATACCAATTTAAGAAAAAAAACAGAAACAATTTGAAAACTAATAATAGATTTTATTTTGCAATTTGGCACAAATATTTTCCAAGGTAATAAAACTTTATAGATGTCTTAGAACGATCAGTATTTCTGTACATCAATAAAATCAAGCACCCCAATAACGACGCACATAATCCGACGAATCAGTTTCTAACTGAAGTTCTAGGAATACTCCTGAGAATAGAAAAGCTGGTCAATAAATTGCTATAAACGGGTAGAAGTTTCCCCAGATGGTCAGTATATTAATAAGTTTCCAAAAGAAATACAATTTGTGAAACATCAAATTTTAGTGTGTATGCAATTTTAATGCATAACAAAAATAAGTAATTGCTTCAAAATAAAAGAAATATAAATTTAACTGTAACTAAGAGAATTAAATTTACAATTCCTATTAAAATAATACCAATTAGTAAGTGAATAATATTAAAGCGCTCAAGTCAAGAAATGTTTGAAACTAAAAAAAAAACAATACTCAATTTATTTTATATTTCTTTACGACACTTCAAAAATACAATTTATGAAATTCACGAAATCTTCTAACTATATATTATAAAACCATTTACTACTTATCTACATTTCGTGTATCTTGTGGTATATATCGAAGAAAGTCTATCATGTCCTTGTTTTTCGATGTTGTAATTTGTCTTATATTTTTACAAAATTATATCAATAAAATATTTTCGAATTTCTTTTTGGTCTAGTAATAAATCCAGTATTTTAAACTCTTCATTGATATGTTAGAAAATTGTATATAGTTTATTTCTCAAAAAAAAACGAATCCTGCTTATTTTTAATCAATTTATTGTTTTTCAGTTAGAATTCTTAACTAAGGTTTATAAAAATAAAAAAATATGGAAATAAATACTTTGGTTTTTGCCAATACGTAAAAAAATATTGATCTGCTTTAGTAAAAATCCCAACATTAGTTTTTCAATAAGTTTTCATATAAATTTTCCAAAAAAATGTTATATAATTGTTTATATATGTAAAATTATCATTCGTCCAAATTAAAACATAAAATGTCGTTTTAATTTCCACCCTACAACAATAACTATTTAATATTAGATTTTTCTAATTAGTAGTCAAATTACTAGATAATATAGTTTAATTATTAAATTGAAAAAAATTAAACTGTTTGCTTCTACTATTCTTCTTTTAAATAATTTTTAAACTCTCTGCACTCATTGAAGTATTTTTTTAATTTATATTTATTTTTGTCAGTAATCGATTGATGAAATAAATTTTGTTATTATGAAATTTTGATTCTAAATTATTATTCTAAAATGGTGTTAAGAATCTTAAAAGAATGAAATAAAATAAATTTCAATTTTAAATATTTTTATAATAAATTATAATTTCTGGTAAATTAAAGGTAAATGTGAAAGAAAAATACTAGTATAATGTGTTTTATTGATATAATTGTGATGATTGTGAAAAATATTATTAATATTAAAATTGAAGTTATGAATCCCAAATAAAATATATTTTAAATATAAAAATGTTATATTTTTACATGTTCAAAAATATAAAATTATTCAGTTTAGATACAACATTTATTTGTAACAAAATTATAAGTAAAGATATATCTTTTTGATTAATTCATAAAAATACAATTTCAAAGTTGCAATGAGCTGAAGGAAATAAGTTTAAAAAAAAAGTTGATGAAAATTGTATTGTAATACTTGCGTATTATTTACCGTGCGCACTGTTGAAGGCGTCGGTATAGGAGATATTGTTTGAAAAGAAAAAGAGTCGCACGATAATTGCGGCAGACGCGGCGCGGTGGTTTAGCACTGAATGGAACGGAGGAAGCGTTTACGAAGCGAAGGCGGAGGCGGCGGCAGCAGCAGCGGCGGCAGCGCGCGACAGACTGCGGGGGCGTCGAACCGCCGCCTCCGACACCGGCGCCGCCGACGCGGACCTCTGCCGTTGCCTGGTCCAGCACGCGCGGGACTTATCACAGCCGCCTTCCACCGCCCCTTTTCAACCCTCTGCAAGAACATGTTTATGCATATCAATCACTTTATTTGGTTGTTCAACATGTGGAGATTTCAGACACTCAATTATCTATCATATGCACAATATGTTACCATATTATATCCAAAAAAGAGTTATATACTTAAATCGTATTAATACTTTCACATTTGTTAATAAATTTTGAAATATTTGTATATATTTATGTTTAAAGTATAATAACTGTTAAATCTCATAATTAGTTCCATTCGCATAAGGTCTTTTCTATTTATTGGTTTTCTTTCAGTTTTTTTTCAGTTTTCATCTAATTCTTGTTTAACGGTGGCAATCGCATGCCCGACAACCGAAATCCCGTCTATCGAAATCCCATGTGTATCGAAATCCCGACGTTCGAAATCCCGACTACCATAATCCCGACAATCAAAATCCCGACAGTGTCTTTAATTATTATAAATTTCTACAATAACATTTTTCATCATCCCGACTACCATGATTTCAACAGCGTCGGGATTTTGATTGTCGAGATTATGGTAATCGGGATTTTGACATAGTCGGGATTATGGTAGTCAGGATTTTGACATAGTCGGGATTTTAATACAGCCGAGATTTCGAACGTCGGGATTTCCATACAGTCGGGATTTCGAACGTCGGGATTTCAATAGACAGTCTTTCGGTTGTCGGGCTTGCGATATAGACCACTTGTTTAACATTTATAATAGAAATCTCTTTTATAATACAAATCAAAACAAAAATGTCATATTACTTCTTTGTCTAAATAATATTTTCAGAAAAAATAAAGAAAATCTCCAAAAAATATAAAAAAACATTGCTTTTATAATCATCTTAAATAAATTGAAATGTTTAATTTTCACATATAATTTTTAGAGTCCGCTCGTATTGAGTAAAACAAATTCTAAAACTTATTTTTGTACACTAACTTATTTTTGTCGCTTATTGTGCGTTTTATTTTTGTATAAATTTAGTTCCTTGATTAGTCCGGTTTCAAAAAGATGCCGGACTGTAATTGGTGCAATCGATTACCAGCACATTATGTTATTGTAGTTCTTTTGTAATAATATTAATGTAGTGGCTCGAAAAATTAACAAGCAATTTTATATAAATATACCGATCTTATGACTAAATTAGAAGGTTTTAATTATGTAACTTTAAGTTAATTTACTTTCAATTATACTGCAATCAACTCTTCTAGTTTTATTAATTAAAAATTCTACGTTTTTAAACATGATTTGTTCTTGAATTTTTAATTTTTACGTGGAAAAAAACTGCATAAGAAAAGTATAAGATAGAACATCGGATTAAAAAAGCAAGTTAACAATTCGTTTTTCATCTTTGGAAGAAAAAATGGTAGAGATTAAAAATAATTGGGAAAGGCCAGCCCTTTAAAGTATAAAAACTGTATGTTAAGTATTATACTAAGAAGAGTTTATTGTAATGAATAATTGATATATAATATGATCTGTAATATGTTTATAAAGCCCATCTATTTAAGATCTATATTATTTGAATTATTTAAATGTAAAAGCCGGGTTAATAGCATTGCAATTTCCTTACTTTATTCATATACTCTGGTTTCCAGAATTATAAGTTCACTTATCCTCCATCTATCCTCTTTATCTTTCATTTAACTGATTATTTTTTATCATCGCCTTTTTTGCAGAAGACTTCATTCCGTATCTTGTAATCATATAACATTGTAAGAACAAATGGTTATTTTCGTCTTTGAGCTTGTACAGCTGATGGGCACAGGTTTTCTTATTCTCTTCGAGGGACATCTTGGAATGTTCAATTCGAAATATTAACTAAGATTATCAAAAAACGGATAGTATATTTGAGCAAAAATCAATTCATATATATCTTCAATAACCTAAAGAAGTGACATCAGGTGACAGAAAAATTAAAAATAAAAAAAAATATGCAAGACAAAATCTGTATCATTTCTTGTGTCTTAATATCGTGTAAGGTTCTGTATATTATTTCGAGTATATTTCCTGCAGTGTTCAAAACAAAGTTGTGTTAGTTGGCGTTAGTATTTCTATAACCTCAATCAAAGTTGAACTAAATAGAAAGATGGTTTTGGTTGCAAAGGTAGTAATAGCGAGTCTGATAATTATTCAGACCATGATGAGGATAAACCAGGTACTGTTACCTTGATACAGAAGTCATCCAGCAATGAAGCACAAGGTTCTGACAAAATGGAGTAGGGGCCCGACACTCTTTTCAAGAAATTGCCTGATCCCAAAATGGATACTAACCCAGACATTGAGGAGGAGGTTGATGAGTTCTTGAGAAACCTCAGAAGCCGAAGAAAATCATTAAGATTGGAGTCCCTGCACTTGAGCAGTTTGACAGCGATGAAGAAGATTCTAAACCATTGAAACTTCGTTTACAAGCTTCTAAGACGAGTGACTTGTTTGTCATTCTTCCTGCTCCAAAGAATGTGCCAATGACAAACAGAACATTTGTTCTAAATGTTTTGACAAATAAGAAGCCTACAGCTACTATAACTAGACCAAAGCAGGAGACAAAGCCAAAAATTTCTGAAAAGAGGAAACTCCCACAAGAGAGTGATGATGAGGATTATGATGAGACTAAGGTTGAGATGTTTGATGATGAAAGAAGAAGAAGTCTGTGAAGATTATCCCTGATGCAGAGGAAGAGGCTACTCCAGATACAACTGTTGATTCTGCTCCTGATGCACAAGAACCATATGCTGGTTTGGATAATGAAGCTTTCAATCAGTTGGTTGGCTCAGGAAAATTGCATAAGTTGAATAGCAAGTTGGTCAATGAAGCTGAGGTTTTGCCAGAGAAGGATGCTTGGGTCACTAAGGCTCACAATGATCCAGAGGCCAATCCAAAGGGTACTGCCGTCAATGATCCAGTCAACAATACATGCAAGAAGAAGCACCACATCACATATCTTGCTCAACAGTGGTCTGCCAGCCAATTCTCTAGGAAACAGACACAAGCCAAATATGGCTTTTAAATTATTGCGGTTTATCATAATAAGTCTTTCCTGTTCCTGCGTCGGGCGCACCGTACCGGGCTTGTAAGTCCGTAGCTGGTATTCCGGGAAGGTTGGATAAGGGTACTGTCTGCTTAGGGTATATAAGCTGCAACATATTGCGAGGATGCTCCACACAAACCCTGCTTCACACATACAAAACTTTCATCCGACCAGTACTCACATATACTTCCAAAATCCTAACAATAGCTTCAAAGCCTTCAGCACATAAGATCCTTAAGGCCGAGAGATGCGCAATCCGAAAGATCCTCAAACTCCACTTCAGGTACCCTAGCTCCGAAATTTATAATCTTGTCACGTTCCCCTCAATATCCGAGCAAATTAAAAAATTCCAAGGACGACACGCCACCAAAACATACACTCTCACTATTTACACCTCCTCCAATTTCAGCCACAAAAAAAATTCCCAAACACAAAATCACATTCCCTCCTGCGGCGCTTGCTAGCAACGCACCTCCAGATAACCCAGAAATCACGGCATTCATAAAATCAATAAACCAATGTAATTAATTATTTTAAAACCAATGTAATTAATAACATCATAACCAATGTAATTAATATTTTTTTTAGATATATAACATAAGCAATAATCATAATAATATTAATGGCACAAAGAGCAATAGCTCACAAAAGGCCACAAATCTAATAATTAAGTATACCAATGTAACATAACAAATATAAATCAAATAAAGAAAATTTAAACTGAAAACTGAACTGTAATCGCTCTCTTTTTTCATTTTCTTGTGTCTTAATATCGTGTAAAGTCATCTGTATTATCTCGTGTGTATTTTTCTCTGTGTTGGCTCTTGGGCCTCGGACTCGTTATGTTTGTATCCTGTATATCTCTCTGTAGTGTAACTATCCGTGATTTACCCAAATAAACATATATTCCGAGCATCTCCAAAAAAATGTTAAATTTTGTTTTTTATTCTTGTTGCAATAAATATTATTATTATTAACAAAAATTAATCAATTTATTATTTTTATTCAAAAATGTCTAATTCATCTAAAATATTAAAGTAAATAAATATTAAAACTTGAAAATAATTTAAAAAAATATGATATTACATTATAGTAATATTAGTAAATATAATAATATTGAAGCATGTTGGATTTGTAAAGTGCTGAACTAGTTCACTATAAGTGATGTCGACTTCACATGTTCCCATCCGCGTTGACAGAATATAACGAGTTGGTAGGATTTTCCACATACGTACGTGTGTCGGAGACAGGACGACCCGCAGGAATCCGCAGATGGGACAAGATATATTCGGGAGAATAGATAATGATACTCACCCTTGCTCGTTCGCTTCCCCCTTTTCCTGTATCTATATATTTTCTTCCGGAGATCCTCGTGTTTCGCGCAGATGTTTATGATCCACTTTGTTCGCTTCGAAAACACCTGCAAGGAATATCCAAATAAAATTACAAAATCAGCATTAAAACGTCATCATAAATGATATTTATGAAAACATGTATTAAAAAAAAATTTGGAGAATATGGAAATATTATGCAATCGGTAACGATTTCCATAAATTTCATGTATAATTACGTGATCGTTTATACATAAAATGAACCAATCAAAATCTCTTAATTGATTTTTAAGAATTAATATTATAGCTTATTTCTTATTAAATAATACAGGGTGCATAAGATATTTAAGGATGGATTTATGATCGCCAAAAATTTCCAAATACTACAAACTCTTTGTAATATCATTCAATAAAACCTCAATAACTACAATACGAAATCTAAATTATCAACAATGCTTTAAATTATTTTGATTCATTATTCTGAATGTAGAAACTTTCATGGAATTTAAGTGTGCACACAGTTTGACAGACACTAGCGGCAAGTGTCTTTACATACTGAAGCCACAGAAATACAGCCAACGAATTGAAAAAAGAAAAACAATGAAATAAAGCATACATAGGGAAATGATTGATCATTCAATTATATGCTTCATCAATTATTTACTTGAAATTTGTTATTTATTTAAATCATGAAAATTATATTATATCATTCAATATTTGAACATATTTATAAATTTATGAAAACTTCCTAGTGATATATATTTTTTGATCAATAATACTTCAAGCTCTGAATTTTGCATCTCAAAATAAGTTTTGAAGGGTCGGAATGTTTGGATGTGATAATCAATTATTGAATGGTATTTTATAGTAATTTCAAACATTTCTTCTGCCGTTACAATAGTAAGCCCTCAGTTTCACCTTGGTAGCTTCTTCAATATCTTTCTCAAGTTGAAGAAAAGTCAATACTTTGTACTTATCAAATAGTACCATTATCGAATGCAATGATTAGCCAGAAATTTCAAGTTCTTTCCATATAACCCGATCCATTAGGTTCCAGCCAAATGGCCTGTTATTTCCGTTCCGTTGAGTGTCTTCAAATACCTTACGCACGCTGTAATAAATATAAATAATATCAGACTTTTTTTCTTATATAAATATCTTATATAACGAATCTTTACACCAACAAAAATATTTATATAAAATAACATTTGAACTTTTTATCTAACAATACAATTTTTTGTTGAGATTTTAATTGAGAAGTTAGCAAACACAATGTATGAAAACTATAGATATGTTACTTTGCACTTTGTCAGATATTATTAGTTAAATTTAGATGTTTTTTTTTATTCTCAATATTTAACAAAAAATAATTTTCAAAATTAAATATTTCTTTGTATTGTAATATCGTCAGACTCTTAAAATTTAATATATTCAGCAATTCTCCACGTAACGTGGCTTCCATCAGTGCGGATTTACTGTAGTACGGTTTGAAAAGTTCAAAACAAACTACATTTTTTTGTGCAGTTTGAAATTAGTCCGGTTTATTGTATTTTGAAAACTTGAAGTTGTTGATAAAATTTTATTTTATATCAAATTTTCAGCAAATCATATAGAACCCTTTTATGTATGAGTATAGTGGAAGCGTATATTGGTGAATTTAAGAGTGAAAACGGGATTTCAACCGAAAATTGGGGAGACAAGATATTATTTCCACCTGCCGTGTAACTTTTGCAGATTTATATAGATATCTTTATATACATCAAACAAATCATCTAGTTCTATTAATTAAAGATCCTACGTTGTTAAGCATGATTTGTTCTTGAATTTTTAATTTTAGCGTGGAAAACAAACTGTTTTAGAAAAGTATAAGATACAACATAGGATTAAAAAGCAAGTTAACAATTCTTTTTTCTTCTTTGGAAGTAAAAATGGTAGAGATTAAAGAGAATTGTGAAAAGGGTGGGTTAAAGTATAAAAACTGTATAATGAGTATTATACTAAAAAGAGTTTATTATAATGAATAATCGATATATAAAAAAGTAATCTGTAATATGTTTGTAAAGCGCATCTATTTAAGAAGTAAATTATTTGAATTATTTAAATGTAAAGGCCGGGTTAATGTCATTGCAATTTCCTTACTTTATTCATATAACCTGGTTTTGCAAAATTTGTTACTACCTGACCGTTTTCCCTTTCGTTTTAGAGTTAGAAGCAGGCAGTACCCTTTTCCGACCTTCCCGGAATACCAGCAACGGGCTGGATTGGGGCGCACCGTACCGGCCTTGTAAGTGACGTCATGTAAGCGGGTTGGAGTGAGCACAACAAAACTTTCCATGTATTTATGTTTAAACTATAATAACTGTAAAATCGCATAATTCGTTACTAAACAAAAGACATTTTATAGAATATAAATAATTAAACACAGTTCGTTATTTGGACCAAAGGTATTTTCTATTTATTGGTTTGTCTTTCAGTTTTTTTCAGTTTCCATCTATTTCTTGATTGACATTTAATTACTTTTATAACACAAATCAAAACAAAAATGTCATATTATACGTAAAACATGTTTGTCTAAATAATATTTTCAGAAAAAATAAAGAAAAACTCCAAAAAGTATTCCTTTTTGCTTTTAAAATCATTGTAAATAAATTGAAATGTTTTATTTTCACATATTATTTATAGCGTCCGCCCGTACTAAGCAAAACAAATTCTAAAAATTAGTACACAAACTTATTTGTCTCGCTTATTTTGCGGTTTATTTTTATATAAATTTAGTTTCTTGATTAGTGCAATCGATCACCTGCACATTCTGTTATTGTAGTACTTTTGTAATAATATTAATATATTGGCTCAAAAAAATAATATAACATAGTGAAAAATAAAATATATTAAAAAAAAACAAACAAGAAAGCGATTCTATATAAATATAACGATCTCATGATTAAATCAGAAGGTTTTAATTATGTAACTTTAAGTTAATTTACTTTCAATGATACTACAATCAAATCTTTTAGTTTTATTAATTAAAGATCCTACGTTGTTAAACATGATTTGTTTTTTGATGTTTCTTCTTTGGAAGAAAAAATGGTAGATATTAAAGATAATTGGGAAAGGGATAGGTTAAAGTATAAAAACTGTATGTTGAGTATTATGCTAAAAATAGTTTATTGTAATGAATAATTGATATATAAAAAAGTAATCTAATGTTTATAAAGCGCATCTATTTAAAAACTATATTATTTGAATTATTTAAATGTACAGGTCGGGTTAATAGGATTGCAATTTCCTTACTTTATTCATATACTCTGGTTTTATCGAAGGTTTCCATAATTTTAAGTTCACTTTTCAGCTTATCTATCCTTTTGTCGTTTAACTGAATTTGTTTTATCATCACCTTTTTTGCAGAAGACTTCATTCCGTATCTTGTTATCATATAACATTGTAAGTACAAACGGTTATTTTCGTCTTTGAGCTTGTAAAGCTGATGGGCACAGGTTTTCTTATTCTCTTCTAGGGACATCTTGGATTGTTCAAGTCGAAACGTTAACTAAGATTGTCAACCATCTAAAAGCGGATGGTACTTTTGATCAGTGGTGGGGGTATGGTCATTGGCAAAAGATGCTTGTAGCGCCCCCTTCCTATAATGACATTGTATGCATCTAGCACAAACTACTTACTCCTCGGCATTCGCGCACTTATTCCATTTCCCAGAAACTGAAGAATTACCAGAAAACCCTTTGGAACCATTTCCATAAGGTTGGTTGAAGAAGCTGTATGGCACAAAACGCTTAGAACTTTTTACTTCACCCAATACTAAGTTTCACGAAACAAACGGAAAATCGGGAAAGAACAATAACTTTAAAAAATACTATGGAAAAATCAATTCCTATATATTTTCAATAACCTATAGAAGTGACATCAGGTGACAGAAAAATTAAAAAAAATATATGCAAGAGAAAATCGTTTCCTGAGAAAAAGATAGAATAAATTAACATTTTATTTGTTTTTCTATACAGTTTTCCATGGAATAAATTATATTTTCTTATAGCTTTATGTAATATTTTCGGTTCTTTAAGTTTTATTTTGTTAGATTATTATAGCCGATGTGACTGTCCAGCAGCGGCAAATCCCATGGACAACTGGAACACAACAACCTTCAATACCGTAAAAAAACAATCCTTTTTACTTTTAAAATCATTGTAAATAAATTGAAATGTTTATTTTCACATTTCATTTATAGCGTCCGACCGTATTGTTGTCGCTTAATATGCGGTTTCTTTTTGTATAAATTTAGTTCCTTGATTAATGGAATTGATTACCAGCACTTTGTCTTAAACATAAAGTGAAAAATAAAATATATTTAAAAAAACAAAAAAGCAATTCTAAATAAGTATACCGATCTTATGATTAAATTAGAATGTTTTATTTATGTAACTTTAAGTTAATTTAATTTTAATTATACTGCAATCAAATCTTCTAGTTTTATTAATTAAAGATCATACGTTGTTCAACATGATTTGTTCTTGAATTTATAATTTTAGCGTGGAAAACAAACTTCTTAAAAAAAGTATAAGATACAACATAGGACTAAATAAGCAAGTCAACAATTCCTTTTTCTTCTTTGGAAAAAAAAATGGTAGAGATTGAAGATAATTGGGAAAGGGGTAGGTTAAAGTATAAATACTGTATGTTGAGTATTATGCTAAAAATAGTTTATTGTAATGAATAATTGATATATAAAAAAGTAATCTGTAAAATGTTTATAAAGCGCATCTATTTAAAAACTATATTATTTGAATTATTTAAATGTAATGCCCGACCTCATTGCAATTTCCTTACTTTATTCATATACTCTGGTTTTATCGAAGGTTTCCATAATTTTAAGTTCACTTTTCAGCTTGTGTATCCTTTTGTCATTTAACTGAATTTTTTTTAGCATCGCCTTTTTTGCAGAAGACTTCATTCCGTATCTTGCAATCATATAACATTGCAAGTACAAACGGTTATTTTCGTCTTTGAGCTTGTACAGCTGATGGGCACAGGTTTTCTTGTTCTCTTCGAGGGACATCTTGGATTGTTCAAGTCGAAACGTTAACTAAGATTGTTAACCATCTAAAATCGGATGGTACATTTGATCAGTGGTGGGGGTATGGTCATTGGCAAGAGATGCTTTTAGCGCCCCCTTCCTGTATACAATGATGTTGTATGCATCTATCACAAACTACCATTTCCCAGAAACTGAAGAATTGCCAGAAAACCCTTTGGAACCATTTGCATAAAGTTGGTCGCCAAAAATTTCTAAATACTACAAACTTTTTGTCCTGTCATTCAATAAAACCTCAATAACTGCCTCTATACGTGTTTTAGTCGAAGGACCAAGTTGTGCGTGTCACTAATAAAACTATATTCAACTTTATATCAAATAACTCTCAACTAATATTAATTCTTTTTGCCGTGCTTATCTTCTTCAAGCCAAGCGTTCCTTTTTTTCCGACACACGGTGTTGCCAGCATTTACATTGGCGCTTAAACAATACGAGATCTAAATTATCGACAATGCATTAAATTATTTTAATTCATTACTCTGAATGTAGCAATATATTTCTCCTAATTTCAGTAATCAAATTATAAAATTAAATTAAATTCTCTAACAATGCGCTGTGTTTATTGGGAGACGTCCTGAGGCAGAATAGTTTAACATTTCCAACGCAAAATCATATAAAAAAAACGGTGTCTCGAAGGCAAACCGGCATTTATAAATATTTATTTATTCCGCGAAATTCCATTTGCACGAAAACTCCACAGCTCCGTATAATATCCGAATTCGTCGCCTCTAAAACGCCAATTTCAAGGGAAATCAAACTTTTTGGTATTTCAGAAATTTCGTATATAATATGCAAACACACAAAAAAATACGTTATTAAGAAATATTTACACAATTAATCGACACGTTAAAAATCACATGTTTGTTAATTAAGCGGGAGATGATTCAATAAAGTATGAGTCTGCATTTATTGTTTGTACCATCGTCAAATGGTACATAGCAGGAGGCGTTGGTCGTATTGTTGCGCAGTTTAAACTAATAGAAAAAAATAATTAGTAATTCTTCAGTGAACGCCATTATACAAAATTTCTGCATAAAAAATACAATTATATAAAAATTTAACAAAATTATTGTAGTAAGTTACTGAGAACTATATTAACATCAAATGACTATTCATTTCATACATTACACCACCTAATTAATAACAATGATATAAATCAAAAGTGTCATCAATACATATTTTTAACCCGTTTTAAGTAAAATGGAATATCTTTGGCAAATTGTATATCCTTTTTAAAATTATATCGAATTTTCATTTATTTATTGTGCTGAATAATTTGCAATTTGTTCTTTATATATATTTAAAGTCGTTTCTTTCTTTTTTGCTTTTACATGGTTATTAATTCGTTTATATATTTTTGATGCATTTCTTTATTATTTTTTTGTATACATTTCTGGCTAAGATGATATTTTATTTTCTTTTACAATATCAGATTTGATACAATAGAAAAAAATGTACGTTCGTTTGAATATTTGTTGCTCTGAACGATAAGACATCGATTAACGTAAGTTCACTTAGCGTACGGTCATTGGTTCACAATGAAAAATTAAAGAATTGTAAGAAATGCACAATAAAAAACAAAATTATGATTATTAAAAATTGTGATCATTTTTTATAAATTCAATATAAAAGTAAAAATTTTCAGTATGTCAAATATTAATATCCAACTCATGAATTATTATTTTGGTTATTTTGAAATATGTCAGTTTATTTTATGAAATATATTAAAATTGATATTATTAATTACCATAAAAAATATATATGTATAATATTTCAAACTTTATTCATATTTGTCCGCTTCGAAAATTTTAAAACAATGTATATTTTAATTTAGTATGAATAAATGAATTCTAATAAATTAGTATACAAAATTGTTTTTTTACATGCAAATAATCAGTTTTCCCTTTATTTTTATGTAATTTTAGAGTCATGAGTGGAACTAGGGTTTATAGAAAAATCAAGTTACAAAAAACCGGTTTTAGAATTTTCCAAAACAAAAAATAGAGACAGAAATATTTTTAACTTTATAAAAATTAAAAAAATATAACAAAATAAAATTTCACAAAACTTAAAAACTTCTACAATATTACATAAAACTATAACAAACTAAAATTTACTCCATAGAAAACCATACAGATTAACGAATAGCAGAGTAATTTATCTATTTTTTTTATGTCGTATAATTTTATTCACAATCTGTTCATCAATGTGAACATTGAGTAAATTTTGATCGCGTTTGACATTAGGTAGGTAATCTTTCCCGGTGGATAGTTACCATTTTGATGATTAGATTTTTTAACGTCACATTCATTACTGGTACCAGACGTTTTTCTTTTACGTTGTTTCAATATTTCTCCTCCTAAACCCGGTTTTCAAATTTTATAAATTTCTGTACATGGAATGAAGAAGTCATAAATATAATATTTTAATTAATACGATTATTAACTAAACAATTAAATTTCGTCCTCGTTCATCTTAATTCAATTTGTATTCTCATTAACGATGCAAAACAAATCTAACAAAAAAAAACAGTATATTCATATCCAAATGAGTTTTCGTGGAAGGGCATTAATTATCTTGTGCAGAGACAAAAGATAAATGCTTTTCGGGGGATGACTGCCGCCGCCGCCAACGCGCTGCGGCTTCGCTAACATTAATTTATCACGCAAACAACTAATTAACAACATTCTGAAAGAATAACAATATTCCGCGTTTCTGCTATTTGTATATCTGATTTATTGCTTTCGTATATGGGGGAGAAAACGGCCCAAGTCCGGAATAATTTCTCTTTCTATCTCCCCTTTTTTTTGTTCGTTCGTTTTATTTATTTTTGTACTTTTAAACGAAAGCGGCAAAAGGGAAACAAATATAAAGGAAAGAGTAATCACAAAGGCCGTGCCGCCGCAGAAAAGCGCACTGTGCCGTTCTTTTCTGAGTAATTAAACAGGAGCTCAGTCGAGATGAAAAGCAAGCAGGTTACGCGAGAGTACGGCATAATCATTCTGATGGATTTATATTTAAATTTATTACTTCTGTGTCCCCGGGATTCGTGAGGATCATTTCCTAATTACTACGCTCCCACGTTTACGGGAAACAATAAATGAAGAAACGTCTTTTTCCTGCTACTTTTTATGAATCAAGGATATTATTAAGCAGGTTTTGCTAATTCAATTATTTATTATGTCTCTCATGAAAGAACATAAAAAATTGAAAAAGTTAGACTGAAAATTGTCAATTATTTAATTTCAAACATTATTATTTGAAAGTTTAGTAGAGTCTATTGGGATCTTACAAGTATTTCAAAGTTAAACATCATTATGTGAATGGCCCACTTTAGTATTTACCATTTATGGTAATATTGTAATATAGTAATATCTCACATAGTCAGGTTTAGATCAGTCTGCATTCACAATATATTGATAGTTTGTCAAAGTTAAGCATCATGCTTCACGGACATTATTTGAATGGATGACTTTAGAATTTACTATCTGGGAACTAAAGAAAATTGTAGTACTCGCTTTAGATCCGGTTTGAATATACTAAATTTTAATTGAAAGAATAATAATAAAAGAAATTGAAAATATTGGTACACATTTTTTTATAAATACATAAATTGATTTTACCAGTCAAGTCTCTTTTTGTGAAGTTAAATATAAAACTTTTTACCGGTTGTGAGGTATTGTTGTTTATTTTTTGTTATTGGTAGAAGTTATATCTTTCTAGACTAAATGAAGTCTTCAAACAATGGCAAACAATCATTTCAGGAGACAATGTTGAATTCAACCTAGTTCACAAATATATTTCTGTTAATTTTGCTTATTTTATGGTCCAAAGATAATATTATTACAAATATAACCCAAACAGTAACAATTTTACATTCTGCAACAAGAAATCGAAATCAATCATTCCCAAATTGTACAAGAAACAATAAATAAAGTAATGAATTTGTTCCGAGGAAAGAAAGTTTCATAGAATTTTTTAAAAGATCATTCGTTTATTAGGAAAACAAAGATGAAAACATATCAGAAGTGATTTAGATCACGTGTAGAGACAGTTACTGATGTTGACGGTGGTTTCATTGAATGATTTTACAAAGAAATATAATGTTCTTAATCCTTCAATTTTTTCACAAATTAAGTTTTGTAGTATTTGTTAGCAAACATAAATGTGTTCTAAACTACTGTAAAAAGAACAATAATTTTGGTTAATAAGAACTAAAAATTTTGTTGTGTGTAAATAGTGAATTTTAATTTTAAGTTAGTGCATAATTTTCACATATATTAATCATTTTCTGCATTGCTTTCCAAATAGCGATAATTATTAAATAATAGTAAGAAATGTTAATAATTATTAATGAGTTTTTGTTATATAATTTCAGGATACAATAGGGATTTATGAAATTGTGAAAAGTTAAATTAAGTGCGTAAACAAAACGTTGTAGATTGTGGATCGATTGGGAATTTTCAATTCCGCTATGCTAATTTGTAGCCGTCGCTCTAATATAAAATGTTTCGTCCTCGATATTACGTAACGCGCGAATGAATTAGAGTTTGCTCGGTTCTGGGTAGGAAACAGGAGCAGCGAAAGAGAGGAAGGAAAATTAGAGTAAAAGTGTGTGTGAGTGAGAGAGAGGGAATGAGCAACAGTTCAGACCAGGAATATGAACGAAGGGGAACGAACGATCCGAGTTTTAATTGCGCTCTGCCATCCAAATTACTTTCATTATTTCATTCCCGTTATGCAATACCGTGCTACAAACCAAAGTCGTGTATTACTTCTTCACCTATCCAGAAAACTACAGGAGGAATTTAGAAATATAGCATTCCCTGTGCGTTAATTTCAATATCGTCCTTCAAAGGGTCGAGCGCAAATTAAAGAAAGTTTTGATAGATCCTCTTTTCAATTAGAACCTCGCTGCAAGGAATAAGATTGAGACTGCGACTCTTCAAAGTCCTTTTAAACTTCGCCCTTTGTCCTCGCTTTTTTAAGCACTCAAAAAAAACAGCGTCGTATTTTTCTTCCTCATCTGGCAATTTGTTTAGACTCTGAGGGTAATTGCATACACAAGCAAACAAAAAATAAAGAGTGGAACGCGATGCGAAACTTTCAGAACTTTTTCATCAGACTTGTTGCTCTTCTTGTACAGGATCCATACGAATTGTTGAACAGAATCCGATAATAAAAAAAAACACGGTAACTATAACTCACGGAAGTGAACCCCGAACTATTTCGGGCAAACATTCATTGTTGTTCGATTTTTTTTTGTCTGTTTCGCCGTGCGATGCGTTGTTTGCAGTTGGGAGGGTACAAAAAATGGAGAGAGAGTTTGAAAATGTTTTGTAATTAAGTTTTGATTTATTGGCAAAACGCTGGCATGTCCGACCACTGATTGATGGATCACTGGATTCCCAGCTCACCGAACACACACTGATGTCCGGCCCAAACTATTTTAAATATTAATTAATGTTTGGCCGTGGACCAAATTAATTGCCCGAATTAGTTTCACCTAAAGGCGTCTCCGACCCCTCTCTTTTAATTATTTTCAAATGTTTGTTTAATGGTGCGACCGCAATACGTCAAAGACATACAAAGTTAGTTTTTTCTGTTTTTGACAATTTATAGCAGGTTACCAACTGCAATCTTACCATCAGCCTATACAAATATAAAAAGATGTGGTTTCCAATTACGCACTCGTTCATTAGCATTTATACATTATTTCTTGCCAACTTAAAAAAAATGATATATTGAAGTAAAAACAAAACATTCAAAGTTTTTTGTAAGCTGTTTAAAAAGAATAAACAATATTCTACAATATTTAGCCAATAATATACAGTAAATAGTAAGACGATTAATTGGTATCGCGTTATAAGCAAATCGCATTATAAGAAGATCGGAATTAATTACTACTGTGTTGAAACCTAATTTAAAATCATTGTCCAATTTAAATGTTTAATCCATTTTTATTCATGTATTCATCTAATTAATGCTACCAATTCCTCTTCATCTATACTTTAGAATAACTTCAAGAAATAGTTCTTAAGCTAATTTCGTTGTAATATGTAGAAACCGCGTTATAAGAGAATCACGTTATATGAGGACAGACGCATGTGTGTTTTGGATGAAGGACCAAGTTGTACGGGTGAATAGAATAAAACGTTGAAGGTTTCAAGATGGATTTTATTTACTACATCTTACACTTCTTACAACTATACTCAATTAATATTTTAGCTAACCTCTTAATTTTTTCATCTTATCTGAAGAAGTAAAACTATTAAGGAAATTACAAATATTCAGAAGATAAGGACAGTTTCCTGTAATTTGTTTGAACGTTGTAGATCCACTGCCGACATTAAATTTTACTATGATATAAAATAAAAACCTGTATAGAAAATAGTATCTAATATATATTAGACACTTTTTGTAAAATTTTTAAAATTTCCGGCTAAATACATTCTACAAATACGTCATATAAAAACAAAATATATGCGCGAAATCATTGTGAACACTTGCAAAATTGTGCATACTATATGATGGGGTAGACAAGAATAAGGATATATAAATTGTGAATATTGTTAGATTAGTATTAATAAATCTATACACAAGCAAAAAGCAAATCAATTTAAATATAAATATTGCATTATTACTTCTTCTAATTTTTTAATTTATTTTAGTAAATATTTCTTCATTTATATTAAAATATATAATATATTGCTACAATTATCTTAAGAGATTTCTATGAAGCCCTGATAACCCTAAATGTCAGTAAAGCAAAGGCATAGTTTGTTTTCTATGCTTTATATGGTCTATATACTTGTAATGAATTCAAATATAGGGAAACTTCTGTTGCAAAATATATATCTATTAAAGGTTGTTCGAAAACTGAAACCATTTTTCAATAAGAATTGATGTAAAATAGATTAAACTGTTCTAGGTAAAAAAATATAGTCCAGAATGTTATGTAACACAATAGCGCTCGTGTACTTTTTTTGTTTGGATTTAAGTTCGGGAACAGCATTTATTACTGTAATACAACAACCAAACAATGATTAACATAATATATAAATATCTGTGAGACGTAAAAAGTAATCTGCACACACAAAACTGTGTTTTATAACTAAATAAATTGACAATTATGACAAATATTTATTTTATATGTGGCATAGCATGAATTCAACATAAGAAATAACTGTTTTGTTGAATTATACATAACTTGTGATAATGCAAAGTACGTGCAGCATGTAGGATATGGCGCGGTTGCATGATAAGGATCAAATATACCGACTTGGTACAATGTATAGGGTGTATGTAAATGTCCAGTTATTCCGACACATAATTTGGTGGAATCCATTATACGAGATGTTCTAACTTTTTATAAGATGGTTACTTACGCGTGAGTAGATAGACTGAAAATAATGGACTCATGTGAGAAGGGAGAGACAGATTCCCAACAGAAAAAAAAAGAGATAAATGTTGTGGAGGAAAACAAAACAAAATTAATTTAGGAGATCCATATAATGAAACCAGCGAATACAGATAAATAATGCAACATGGAAATAAAAGAACCCACAAGTTTGAATATATAATATATAAGTTCTTAATAATTAGATAAGTAATGTTTGCAACAGGATCACCAACTTATTATTAAATATATTTTCCACCTCAACAATAATGATAATTCACTTGCAATACTAACTGCATATTATTTATACTAACTAGAGTATTGCAATAGTTCATTGAATTTAATTAAACAAATAACTAAAAATTATTTACAACTGTTAAACAGCACCTATGCTGAATAGTAGATAGTCTACCACAGATTTTCATTTAATACTCAAGAAACATCGTAGTTAGATATTTTATTACTTCGAAGATCTTGTACATCATATAAAATGCATGTACAACATTGATTGTAATACTTTAGGTTCGGGGTGTTTAGATTTGGATATATTGTTTTACTGTGCAGTTTTGTTACTCCGAGTTTTTGTCCTGCGCGATTTTGACGGCGCGCTTTTGTTACGGCGCTAATAAAATGCACTATGAATAGTTCTACTCTTAACTAATTATTTTTTACTGTCACTTGTTGAAATATGATGTATCCAATTTAATAAAATGACGAATTAGAAAATATCGGAGTATGTGTTTGGTGTAAAATGTTATGTACATCATATAAACAAGTTTGTTTTAGAAGGGTTTATTGAAAGAGGAATACGAGTTATATCATGTTAATGATATTAATCTTTGAAGTCTAGAAATTGCAAAAACTTCTTATGTATATAGTTGACATAATGAGGTAATTAAAGGTCAGGATGAATAATATTTACACGGACCATATGCAAATATAATGAAGAGGGGAAGAGATAGACATCTTATGAGATATCTGTACTATATTAAATATTATTATAATATTTCTCAGATATTAAAGAAAATGTTCAATACGAATTATCATTAGATTATTTAATTAATTAGAATTAGTAAATGAAAATTTTCTTTTTAGGGTCAATAAAAATTAGTATGATTTCATAAATAAATGCATTTTATTATAAAATTCAATTAATGAACTTAGATTTTATTCAAATCAAATTTGATTGAAGTAATTAAGTTCAATATGATACAAAGTTTCATTAAAAAAAATAGCCATGTAAAAACAATCAATTACCAAATTTTATAGACAAAATAATTTACTGAAGTGTCCCTAAATTAATTTACGGTATTTATAAATTCATATACAGTATTATTTAATGGGAACGTAATAAAAACGTAAAAATTCGAAAGATTTTAATATTTTTTATGATGTACTCTAGCGTCCACATTTTATAGGGAAATTAACTTTTTTTATTTACTGCGAACTCGGATATGAATAATAATGCTTAATATTAAATGAAACTACCGACTTAATTAATTTATTATGGGAGTTTTTCTTTCATTTCACTTACTTATTTCCTAATAATAATCAAAAAAATTGGGAGAGCAATCAACGTTTGTCATTAAAACACGGTCTCGAAGTAGTTGTTTTTAATATTGGCGAACTGCTTTACAATTTCCGCAACAAAAAAAAAAGAAAAACTTACTTTACCGGCTGCCTTTAAATTTCTAATTTCCTTTTTAATTTCCTCGCATATTCCGCATTTATATTTAATACGTTTTACTGAGCGCAGGAGAGTGGAAAGCTCTAAAATGACTCATTTACAAGGATATTAATAGAATCCTCAGTATTAAAAAAAATATATGAAGTCTGGAAATTGTGAAAACTGACAATTTTCATATTGAATATTTCAAAAAGTGTTATTAATTCAATATGATTATTTCAATACATAAATTTTGATAAAATTATGATGTAAACTTTCAAAATAAAAATAAACATAAAACTATAGAGAAGTGTAAAAAAAATATTGAAAATTAATAATAACATGATTTGAATATGAAACATGATTGAAAGTACACGGTTTTTGAAAAGTAAAAAAATGATGGTTGAAATGATGCATTAAAATACAAATGTTTAGTATTTTAGTAACTTTTACAATAATAAATTTGACAAAGGAAATAAACTTAAGTCTCTTTTCGTAAAAAAATAGTAATTGTATACATTTTTTTTTAATTATTTGGTAAATTGAAATTTAGTTTGTTTGAAAAACACTATGCAAGGTTTGCTGTATTTTTTATAATTACTTTTGTTTGTTTTGTTGATGGGAATGAAACAATAAGAAATATTTATCGACTGAACTTTATATTACTAAGTTCGCATTTAAATTAGCATTTTTCACGCAAACGTACTCTATGTTCATACGAACGCTGAACCTTGACATCATATGCATATACATATTTAAGTTATATTTCAGTGATTTTTTTTTTCTTAAACGAGTTTTATAGGAAACAAAACAGATACCAACTTGGATTGAAATGAAATACATATTATCAATATATTGCAATACACATAGTGAAGATGTTAGAATGGTAATAAAAAGCCGTCTTGCTGCAATCAACCATACACACAAAGAAACGCCGGTAAGTAACGCGCTCAGTAGCAATAGTGCAAAAGTTCAAGTCTACAATCAGTGTCAGAAAGTTAATACATAAGATTCTAGTTGTTCTTTCTCTATCAATAAACTTCTTATCATAACAACAGAAGATAATCGTTTCCGCTAAAATCTCGCACTTTTTGAAACCGGACTAATCGAAGTACGGGTTCCGCATTGTTTGAAATTGGACCAATTAAAAACTTTATAAAAATAAACAGCACAAAACGAGATTTTACTGCATACAGAAAAAAATATCATTTATGTATTAAAGATTATTTTGTGTTCTATTTTCTTTAGAATTAAATTAAAGTGAATCCGAACTGTGCAAAGGATTGTTGTAATAACAAAATTTAATAATTGCGATTAAAAAAGAAATTTAACATGTTGTAATTGCAATTCGTGTATGTGGCAATGTGTCACGAATTCAAGTGAATTTGTAGATGGAAAGGTATTAGAGGAAAATTGAACGTTTCCTTTTGCAGAACAGTATTCGTTTTTTTTAACTTCTTATTTCTTTACTTCCCTCTTACAACGAAGCCATCGCGAAATTGAATATTTATTTAATATTCGTGCATGTCGTTTTTGAGGCAAGGCAGTAAATATTGGATTACGGAATGTGAATGAGGTAAATGGAGGGTGGTGATGGTAGGGTAGGGCAGCAGACTACGGTAGAAATGAAGTCGTATCCGTTTCCTTTTCGGGCGTGAAAAGATCCACACCAGGGGGGAAGCTTAGTTGCGAAACATTATTGATGGTCTGAGTGGGCTGGTATTTCCGGTCGAATCGTATATATATACTATACATGCCTCAAGAATTTTCTCTCTGAGGATTATATAAGACGTAACAAATTCAATGGCGACAATTTTGAATTGGATATTTATTATTTATTCCTTCATTTTTATTTCAGCCTTCAGAAAATGTATTTGTAGACATCGACTGCAGCCATTAGTGATAAAATAATAAGAAAATTATACAAATTTTATAGAGACTGCTCATCAATACAACCATAATTTAATTTAAAAAAATTGAATGCCAACGTAAAATTTGGCCATAAGTTGTACTAGAAAATCAATATCCTAGAAATTAGAAATGAAGTTATCTATATGGCTCAATCAATGAGTTTTAAAAATGTCGATGAAGAAGTCCATGAAATTTCTAAAATAATAAGTTTCTTTCCTATAAATCATAATATTAAAACTGGAAATGAGAAATAAAGAAGAGGAATTGAAAATAATGTAGAATCATACTAAGAAAATATAAGTTTTAAAATTTATATAAAGTGAACTATATATAAGAAATATGGTATTCAATTAAGACGAATGACGAAAAATCAAAACATATATGATGAGCTGATGACATCCAATGAAACAGTAAAATAGTTTTGTTATATTGATTTTAAAGGGTGATCCAAAAAAATACTAGATCAATAATAATTCTAATAACTTTTTACAATTAAATAATTTCAATTTTTTTCTTTAATATTCTTAAAGTATAATTATTGCAAATTTCACTATAAAATCAATGATCAATTGTGCCAAAGTAAACACTTTACAGTTACCAATTTTTGGGTCAGACAACCATCATCTACCACCAATGAGATGATGGCAACAAGATAGTGCTAAGGCATATACTGTTCGACCGATAATGGAACTCTTTTGGTAATATTTTTGTAGGAGGATAATTTTGTGAAATTTTGCAATCAAATAGTGATGGCTCATCTGATTTGACCGCATTTTTTCTTTATTAAAATATAAATTTTGAAAAATATTCATAACTAAACAAGTTATTGAGCCACCCTGTATATGTGAAAAAGAAAAATTTGCTCTTTTCTTTCATCAATTGGTGCAATTGAGAATTTTATCACAATTTATAGGTTGGCCATTTAGAAAAATCTCGTAACAAATGATTTAACCTGTACGGTTTGTAGGTTGCGATTTTCTTTCGTTGCAGTCTGGCCTTAATAATGAATAATGGGATAAAGAGTTCTCGAACACTCGGGTAGAGGGCAACCACAACAGCAAATAGTAAAACGTATTGCCTGGATGTAAGAGGCATTTATGTGCACGGGTATATTGATTTTGATTACAAATGTATTGATTCTTCTTGGATAAATAACGACATCTATTTCACAGATGGTCTCAAATGGAAATATAACATATCTAATTTGTAAATTCATGTATAATTTCAAATATCAATTGTAAATACGGGCATTTAATTTTATCAAAATATAAAAAAATATACTTTAAAGCAACATGCATTTAAAATTCATGAGCATATACATACCAAATTTGACAAAACACCATAAAATATTACATGTAACCTCTAGACTTTATAGTAGAGCCTAGAATCTAGAGTCCAGACCAGTGTTTCCCAATCCTTTTTGTAACATGCACCACCTAAACGTTTGTTCAGTTCTTATGCCCATATTCAAGCCTCATTTAACATAAAGAATATTTCAATTTAAGATCAACTACCAATAATCATCCAATTGAAACTGAAGAAATTACGAAGAATCTTTTAGGAAAAGCTACAAATAAGTTTTCCGAAAAACTAAAAAAAATAATTAAACTTCTTTTTTTTTCACCAAATTTGGTGATCAATCAACATCGACGAAAGCGGTTTAAAAAGTTGCTTTCATGGGGTTGAAAACGTTTAATGTTTTATAAAATGTGAAGGTTCATGGGTATTGTTTTACATTATTATTTGGGAATACGATACTTGATATAATCCAATCATTAGAATGACTAATGGATTGTACGTATTTAGATTAATGCCCTTTTGTTGATTAATTATTATGCTTAAACCCTTCTCTAGTCCCTTAATAAGCAATTAGATAATTGTTCTAAATATATTTAATAAAATTTTCCATTTAATTGTAATATAATTCTAAAATTTTCATACATATACAAAATAGACACCATAATTATTATTATTTTTATTAATTTGAAATATAATTACAACAAAAGCATTAAAATAAAACATTTCTGGGTCATATTAGATCTATGCCTCTTTTGAAGTTCACAGTCTGTCCTTGTTTGGTTTTATATTCGAAATAGTCACAGTTCCCTTTATATTTGAAGTGTGTTTCTATATTTAGTTTTTTTAAAGCAGCTACAGAAAAACCTATTTCACAAAGGTCAAAAGTGGGAAGAGGTAATAAGACAAAAATATGTTAAAGACTTAATAACAAAAAATTGATTTTTCTAAGCTACTTGAAGAAATAACAATCAGTTGTACTTTTTCTTGATTATTTGAATAATTTAGTGCTCAAATTATCTAAATGAATGTAAATGACGTAATAATACGTGCAGTCAAAGCTCTACAAACACCTTAGTCAATTCTCACGAAATTCAGTTTTTCCAATGTTTTGAAAATTAGGAAAGTAGCGTCACTAAAACCACTGTAACTTGTGAACTAAAGATCGCCATGACAGGCATCGTCTGAAGGTTGGTACATCCTAAAAATTATATGGATTTGTCAATACAGGCACCATCTGTATAACAACTTACGAACTTGAGTGAGGTGTTAGGTAAGCATACACAGCGTTACTAAATTAAGTTTAAATTCCCGTGTATTGGGTTATTCTCATCTATATTTTTATCTTCGATTATACAGAGAGTGCAAAACTATATCAAGTAAAAAGGGGGTGTAAAATACGAATAATTTAGAACCGCTGCCATATAATACGGTACAAATGAATTGAGTTATAAAAGAGTAGAACAATATAATTCAAGTATTTTCTTAAAATATGATCTATTTTTCATACTTGCTTATTCTACTCACAGCATAAGCTTGTATCTTGATAATAAATATAAAGAATCATCTAAATATTTTAAAGATACTTCAAGTAATTACATACAATTTGTTACAAGGAAATGATATATAATAGAAGCCATGTAATAACCCGAAATTAGATCCAACTTGTAGGCCAGAGCACACTACATAATGCAATTAGGCCACGGCGTTGGGAAGCAATCCAATTCCATTATTGGCTTATGCGTCCGTATAATGGTAATCAGTGTGCAGGAAAAGAAGTGTAAAGTTTCCAGTAAAGTTGAACTTCGACCTGACGTGCGGCATTTTCCGTCGTCCCTATTCGCAATTTGATACGAAGCGAATCGAAGGGAAAAGAGAAGTAAGAGAAGAAGTGTTGAGCCGCGTGGAAAGGAAGAATAAAACAATGCGAAAGAATACGACAAGGATGAAATGAGGTGGTGGTGTAAGAGACGGAGAGAAGGGTGAGAGCGAGAAGTCATCATCCACTCGAATATTCAATGGGACAAGTTTCTGAGCGAAACCGATTACATGACAAACTGCGGAAAAAGTTCCGCGTCGAGTAACTTTTCAGTTTGGAGACGCTCGGATTGCTGGAAACATATAAAATTCATTTTCTGAAATTTTATTGACCCCACTCACAGACTGAATATTAATTTTCCTCGGGAGAACCGCATCTGCTTCTAATATTAAACGCGTAGAACGCTTTCAATTATATATATATAACGCCCGTTCTTTGTTGTGCAGAACAAATAAGAGACAGTTTTCACAGCGATGAGTTCATCTCCACTTTATTCAGTTTTCATAAATTTCGTAATTTTACTATATCTACTTGATTTTTTTTAATTATTTAAGCTTTGCTCTGACTTTTCGAAACACTGTATTCAATATTAATAAAAAATCATTTGTAATATTAAATAAAATTATGTATATTTATTTCCTTTTAATAATAATAATCATATAAAATAACTCTATTATTCTCATAAACAAATTGTAATTATTACATAATATTAAAAATATTAATTGCTTATATTACCAAAACAATTTTGTAACTTGGTAAAGTTGAAAACGGTTCAGGTTTCCAGTAAAGAAGATTTTTGTTATATTTGTGCGAGCTCGGTAGAGAATAAGCAAGCAGTATTTGGAGTTCTTCCTCTCGAGAAAAGGAAGTGGCGCCCAGAATCTTCTTCAGAAACTCACGCCCAGCCGGCAGAGAATTTTTTTTCTAATTTATATTTTCGTACGCGATAACATCCGTCGTGTATCAATTTGAATAATCTTTTTCATTAGAGTGATTTTGAAAATAGTTAGAACTAATTTAACGATAGAAAAAATCCAACATCCAACTGACTATAACAACAATCTAATTAATAAAGTACAAAAACATATCTATAAGTAAATTCCAAAATGTTCTCAATAACTTTTGTAATTTATATTAGTTTAGCAAAACTAATAAAGATTATTAAATTGCATTGTAATAATAACATGATAGATCCAATTTGTTCTAACAAAACTTTACTTACATAAGATAAGTCCCACTGGTCGATGGTCAATCGGAAGTAAAACCTACAAAAAAAAAACAATAATTAGTATTTTAATCAACAATAATAATTCAAATAAAAAAAAAACAATAATATAAAATGTTTGCAATTTGTGAAAGTTCAAAAATTATTAAAAAAGAATGAGGAAACTGGTTTACACTTGAAAACAAAACAAACACCAAAACAAAAAGTCCACCGCATCATTAGCATAAAAGCTCAACTAATTTCCTTCTTAAGAATCATCAAAGGCGGTTAAATTCTAAGCCAGTTTTTCTTTTATTGTGAATTGAAGGTATCTATAATATTGTAAACGAAAACATACATTGCCGACTATTTGCATCATTGTGTGAAACATTGTGTGAAACATTCTGATTTTAAGTGTTTACTGCTTCATATAGAAGTTCGATGGCTCGATTGCGAACTGAAATAATATCATTCTTCGATGATTTCTGAATTTGGATTTTTAAAAACAGAAAATTGGTAACATTTCTTCATATATGAAAAGTTGAACATTTTAAATTTGGTCATAGCAGAAGCAAACGAAAATATTATCACCATTGCAGGAAAATTCAAGGATTTCACTTACAAGTTAGAACTGTGGACCAGGAAAGTTAAAAACTCAAAGCTTAATTGCTTCCCAAGCGTAAACGGTATTCGCAACAAAATTGAGAAGTGCAGAAGACACCTCAATGTATCATTTTCTAAGTATTTTCCATTGAGTATCAAACGTATTGCAAAATACGACAGTACGAAACATTATCATTAACAGAGGAAGAAAAATGATTGATTT
The DNA here is from genome assembly GCF_001412225.1 of Nicrophorus vespilloides. Taxonomy (NCBI): domain Eukaryota; kingdom Metazoa; phylum Arthropoda; class Insecta; order Coleoptera; family Silphidae; genus Nicrophorus; species Nicrophorus vespilloides. The sequence continues at coordinate 65,032 of NW_017095978.1, forward strand.
GAAAAACGATCCTGTGCACTAATCTTTATTGTCTGTGCTAGAATTATCAGAATTTTAGATTTCGCGTTAGGGCTCATCCTCAATTAGCTAATACAGCTATTAAATCTTTATTGCCTTTTGAATCGTCTTACTTTTACAAATTAGGTTTCTCCGCATTAACAGAAATTAAGCTGAACGGTTACAAATTGTAGATGAAGAGTTACGTGTTTGTTTATCAAATTTTGACTAATTCTCTCTCAAAATCAATTGCATCCTTCTGACTAATCCAATTATTATCTTATTGTATGTTTGATAAAATTATGTTTCTTAAGAATTTATTTACTTTTTTTGATAAAATACATTTAATTATGTAGATTTTTTATTTGGTGTGACGCGAAATAAATTATTTTTGCCTAGTGTGATGTAAAGTAAAAAAGTTTGTCAGACACTGCAATAGACCATACAAATATTATTATAATCTGTTTAATTAATAAACTAAATCCTGCGCTCTTATTGGTACACCCTATATATAATAAATTGAAATATAAGTGCCTATGTGGATGAAACTATTAATTTCAGCTAATACGACTTTTTTTTTCAAAGAAAAATAAATCACTCCCGACATGTGGCAGCGAGAGTAACACGCTTCGCTGCAACATGAAATGACCAGAGTGAAAACTTATTGACAAGCAATTAGAGCCTGCATCTGCACCAAAAGCTTTCACAAACACAAGTCGAACTAAAATCACCAAATATATATTTTGCACAAACGATGATCGATTAGCTTTCAAAAATATAGAAAAGAACGAAATATTAAACTAAAATAATATTTAACAACATTAATTTTACAAATATGTAATACAGTATTCCTATAAAGTAATAGCCTAATTAAAATAAAAGTTAAGAAATCTGTTTAAATCTGTGCGGAAAGTCAATTATTTTGTGTTATTTCGTTCTTTTGATTAAATATTGTGTAGCAACTTAATGATTCTACGATCTATCCTGAATATGAAAAAATAATGTATAAAGATGTTTGCGTTCTTTGCCCTTTTTCTCTCCCATTTCGGGTTTATCGGCCCCCACAATTTTTTGTTAGTTTTGAGGATCGATCCAACTTTTTGTCCAGTATTTAAATTAGGGGCCATTTTTTTTTCATAAAAAATGTAATCCTTCTATTAGTATTCTAATTCTTCACAAATTACTAATGCGTTATTATTATTAAAACTAATATTAAAACAGCTAAAGTATTGCATTTCTTACAATTCGTGAAAGTTCAGTTAAAATAATGTTATAATTATGGTTCAATGCGTAATAAAATTCAAATAAACACATATTTATAAGATTCAAATGACCCAAGAATTCAAACCAATAGACCATACATAAATGCAACTACAAAAATTATTATAATTTAACAAATGTATGTAAATAAATCAATCTGTTCAAATCTGTGTGGTAAGTCAATTATTTTGTATATCATTTCATTCTATTGGTTCAATTTTGTTAATGATTCTGCAATCTATCATGAATATACATAAATGTCCAAACTCATTCTTCAAAATTTGAGCAAAGTTCTGATCATAGTTAAAATGTTATACAATCTCTTAGTAAAATGCTTCCATAAATAAGTCTTTAGGTATGAAATGGTCATTCAGTGTTTGTGACATGTAATTATAAACCCGGTATATTACATTACATGGAAACCTGCATCAAATACTTGCTTATTCCTCATCTAGGAAAACGTCACATATGGCTGGTTCGATTGATTGAAATAGCTTTACAATAAAATTAATTTTTAATTAAGTTCTAAGCAATATAGAACAAATATTTCAAACAATTATTATACTAACTTATATTTATTCGTAGTAACAATTAAGCATTTAATTTTATTTAATTGAATAAAAATAACCAATAAAATAAGTATTATTATTTAAGTAATGATAAATTATAGCATATAAATGATAGAAAGAAATGATCTCACTTACAGGAGTTAGTTAAAAATATTCAAAATAATTATATACTAATTTACTGCCTATAAAACTTTTAATGCTTCTATCTAATTATATTTAAATTAAAATAAACTTGGATAAATTACAAAAAATTTAAACTTTTTTTTGTTTGAAATATATTTCTGAAGCTATGTATAAATGTGATCATTAAAGATGTTAATTCGTTAATGAATGCAGAAGATGATGAATAACTTCGTCACTCCTAACAATTATACAAGCAAGGTGGATATACACATGTGCGTTTCGTGTAAGTAAAATTAAATTATATATGCTAAAATATGCAGTGGAGCATTTGCCACCACCTCGCTTCTATACTTGCGAGAAAGACTTTCATTTCGCACATATGGATAGATTGAGAGGGATTCTTGCCTTTGTGCGTATCAACAGTTCATCTCAGTCTGTTGATTCTAACTGTAATACATATATAAATAGTTATGATTAAGCTTAATTAATTAATTCAATAATTAGTTTCAATTATATTATTTGAAATCTTTTAATTAAAAAATAAAAAATAAACTAATACTATATATTGTCTATAATCAAACTGTAATTATATAATTTAAATAATAATTTGAAGCTAAATTGCCGCCTTAATTGAAAACGGTACGTACATCGTACGTACATTGATTGACGTCTATATGACATGAGGTTTAGGTCAGGACTATGTAATGATAAAAACGTCAATATGACGTCAATTAATGTCACAATAATATAACTCAACATAACAATGATTTCAGGACTAATAACGTCAGTTATATTCATTATGTTTACTTCAAAAATGACATTTATTAATATTACTATGATATCAATTAACGTGACTATAACTATATCAAACCCATTACATTAAATAATCATCAATATGACATAAATGGGTTAAATAATGTTGATTTACCAATTTAAAAAATCTTTTCGAACCATTGTATTATCCGAATCTATAAATAAAAAAATACACAAAAATTAAAATTACAACTTAAGTTGTTTTTATAATATATACTAAATAAAATCTCACATAACAAAAAATTAAATTAGTTTTTCAAACTAAATTTCCAGAAATAGAAAAAAAAATCTTTCACTCAGCTGATAAACGTATTGGTCCTCTAACTTCAAGAAGCTCTACAATTCTATATTGTTTAGCATTCAAGAATAAGACTTAATTCTTTTTCTATTTGATTAATGAAACTTACTATTTAACAATTTTTTCCATTTTATGTTATGTTATTATATAAATTTCTTCAAAACCTCAGTTTGAATAAGATTTTTATAAAAAAAAATAGATAGATAAATGGATAATGTTTAATTGCTTGATTTTGTAATGAAATTGAAGAACATTAACCTATATATTTTAGTTTTAGAGTGTACAAGTGTACCAACCTAAATTGGTCACACTTAATTTTGACATATAATTATCGCCTACGCCTATTTTATAATTGTAAATTTTTACCAAATATATCTGATATATGTACCAACATAAATGTGCCTACCTAGATAAGTTTTATATGTTTTATTATTTATAAATTATGTATAACAAGTTAAGTTTGTGGTGCAATTTTCCATTGAAGGAGTACGTCCAGTAATATAAATCCAGGTAAACAATACAATTAATATGTATCCTTTTTGGAATACTAGTTAGAGTGGATGTGATAATGTTCTTATAAAACTGAAACATAAGAACTGATCTTTCTCTTTTACTCTTCACTCATTCCTATGAGCAAACGTTGTCCTTCCTTACTCTTGTTCTTCCAATCCATTTCCTAACCTCTTCTCACAGAACGCACTCCCATCTTCAATAACATCAACAGCATCATCTACTTTCTGCAACAAGCATCAACAGAGAACTTCATCATGTCAATATGGAATCCTCTTTTATTCTTCAGTCCTTACTATGGGCAAACGTCATCCTTCCTTACTATTCTTCTTCCAATTCATTTCCTAACCTCTACATCATGTATAACATTATGCCATTGAACGTACTCCTATCTTCTATAACATCAACAACATATTTTCATCATCAACAACAAACATCATCTACTTTTTGAAACGTTATGCAACAAGGATTAACGGAGAAATTCATCATGACAATGTGCACGTCTTCAGTCATTCCTATGTGCAAACGTCGTCTTTCTTTACTGTTATTCTTCCAATCCATTTCTTAACCTCTTCTCACTGAACGCACCCCCATCTTCAATNNTTCTGCAACGTTATACAACAAGGATCAACGGAGAACTTCATCATGGCAATGTGGACGCCTCGTTTATTCTTCAGTCATTCCTATGAGCAAACGTCGTCCTTCTTTACTCTTCATCATAACGATGTGACTGTCCGTAAGCGATAAATCTCGTGAATGTCTGGTATACAACAACAGTCTCCATGTAGATCCTATCTATGCATCAAAACTGTATTTCTTCAAGTTTTTTTGTATTTAATAACTTATCTTGTAACAGATGTACCAATGTAAAGTAGCAACATATTATGCGACATTTGATAATAATATGTATTTCGACGATTGAAGATTGACAATATTTATTTTATTACGTTACTATTTTTCTTCATAAATCCTTTATTATAGTGAAATTAAAGATGATATATAGAACTAAAATTAGATAAATTATAAATATCTATTAACATTATCAGAAGTTACGATAAATTACCCATGTCTCGTTACTAACCATTTGGTTTGTTAAATATAATCAACATTAGTCAGAATAAAAAATATCGCACGAATAAACGATAATTAAAACCAAGGTGAATAATGGCCGGTCGTAAAACTAGCACAGCAGATGTAACATTATATCATACAGCTTTTTGTGCTTCGCTCTCAAGAATTTTCCGTTTAATTTTTAAATACATATTGCTGCGATATAAATCGTGCCGGACGGCGAAAAGTAAAATTAAGGGCGTAATTTTCGCTACCATAGTTAACGCACTTTGCTAACGTCACCAAGCGAACACTCAAATGAGGTACGTATGTGTGTGTCTGTATGCACTGAAAGAGCAGCTACAATCCGGAATGTCGCCGTCGACTCTGTTTTGTGTGGATTTTCCCCATTAAAATAGTGGTCCCTCGGAAAATTGCCGAAATTCCCGGGGCTTAATGAAAACCTCAAACCCCCGGGAAAATTAAATGAAACAAAACGCCGCCGCCGGCGCCGCACCACCACTGCTGGTACTGCAATTTTCATTTCTCTCTCTTTTTTTTTCATTTCCGTCATTCCCTGTCCTTTTATTTACTTGCTTTAATTTATCTCCATTGATTATAGACAAATGGCCTGAAAAAACAACAACAACTGTAATAGACCCGAAAGATTAATTGTGTATACGTAAATGAAAATAATTGAGGGAAATTAATGTTATTTTTGTTATTAGAAATTATACAATTATAATGTACGTCGATAAATACTTATATTTATAACTAATTAAGAATCTATAAGTAATAATTGGAGATTTAAAGATGTTCTAAAACTTAATGTTAAATTATAATTTTAAATAAGTTGAGGTAAATTTTGATATGTATATATTTTCAAAACTAGTAATGTAGAATATTAACTAAATTCAGTATTAACCATTTAATATGTAAACAAAAACCGACTTAAAAAAACGGTTTTCGAATATCAACTTGTCTATAAAACCGGTTGAAACCGGTATTAGAATTATGACAAAAAAAATACAGAGAAACTAATTTCCTATTTATTTAATACATACAAAATTTAATCTCCATAATATATAAATATATAACAAAATAAAATGTATTCAATAGAAAACTATATAAAAAAAAACGAATAAGAGTAAATTGCTATAAAATATTATTTTATTTCTTCTTAAACTTCCTTAGAGCATTATATAATGAATCTATTTTACATTCTTGTTTTTGTGTTAAAAACTCCTTTTTTAGACAGGACTTCAGGTTCTTGAAAATATTTTATGAATTAAACCGGTTTTTCAAAAACCGACAAACCATACTCCATGCACAATATTTCCATGCTGCAATACTGCTTAGTACTAGTACACATTACGTCCTGACCAATGCATGCAGAAAATATGTTCAAGATTTAAATTTTTTCCATTGCGACAATGCTGCAAGTTACGGTGATTTTCCTAATTCATGAATCGCGTTAGAGCGAAACCTTGATGTGTAAATATCGTGTTATACCGGGGAATACCTGCACACATAATTGAATCAGATAATATATGCACAGTATATCTTCTTCTATTTTTCACCGTATTTTCTCTGTTAAATATTACGTAATATCCGGAAAGCATAAATTTGCATGCGATTTTATGGCGCGACGAAAAGCGAAAGCGCGCCTTTGACAACCGATGAGTCCGATAAGATGAAAATATATACATAATGTATTCAGACGAGGTTTAATTGAATTCGAAGAGAACGGCCCTTTCACAGGTAATAACTGTAATAATAATAATATAACGTTTGTGCCGGTAATTGAATTATTATCGAGCCGATTTAATGGAAGCTGAGAGACGCCGAAGGGTGGCGGAGGTCGGAGGGGACGTTCTGTGTGCTGTTCTCCTTCCAGACAGGAAACACGGAGAGGGCTGTGACCTTTTGCGTGACCTTGCGAGCCATTATCATAGTAACCGACGCAGCAGCACCAACACCACCCACCTTCTGGGAAGAGCCATCCCGCATCACCTTACCCAATAACTAATTCGATTTGACGCTTCGCCACTTTAAGACAAACGCCTCGCAATGATAGAAAATTGATTTCCGCCCTCGCACGCCAGCATAGCTTCCGGATTTTCAGAGCACGTCCATTCCGCCTCGGATGGTGATCATTTCCATTCAGATGGACGACTTTTCCGCTCGCTACATGATGGACACTTTTAAATCATCAATCTTAACCAGACACTTGCGTGCATCCGAATAGAAGAAGTATGCTCGAGGAAAAAGATCCCGTTGATACGAGCATCATCAAGTCAAGAAGTCTTTCCATCGAGATACATTCTATCAAACACTTCAGTATTTTCCATAATAGTATTTATTGTATCAGATACACTACAATCTTGCTTGTTCAGAAACAGAAATTATGTACGGAATCTAAAGATTTTTTTATATCTTATATTATATTTTTATATTTTATTTTAAAATTAATTGTAGAGAACTGAATTATTCAGAAAATATTAAATTATAAAATTTAAATATTAAACTTCCGAGGAAACTAAATAACAATAGAAAATGTAAGCATGGCAACTATTGACTCATTTATTTTAAATTCATTTTTGTTAACTTTTTAATTTTTCCGTTATTGACTATACATGATACTGATTGAGAATAATTTATACCGTTATAATGTATGAATTTAAAAGACAAAAACGTCGTGCCCAAATTATTACAAATCATATTTCACGTATCCATCAAATATACAAATCGATACCTGTTCGTGATTGTTTAGAATAGACGTGACCATTTTTATCAACACACAACAACCTTCTTTAGGGTATGATCATAAACCTTAGATACAGAAACGGTTGTAATTTCCACATAGCCAAAACAGATTTCTTTTATAAAAACACTGAGATGTACAATAAAACTAATTAAGAATATTGCATTTAATATTCAAAAATCACTCTAAGACTCCACAACCACGATATAATCCAAGACCATATATAAAAACTATGGAAATTACGATTTCTATTCAAAGTTCCCTTAAGGACAATAACTCAAAATATATTGTCGATGTAAATAACCACCATGAGAAGTTTTTCATCGAAAAATTTGAGAAATTCTGGAAAAATGGAATCTTTAAGTTGCTTGAAAGATGAAGAAAAGTTTATAGATTAGAATAAAAAACTCTTCACGAAATTAGATATCAATTGATAATTTTCATTATATTCTTGATAAGCTGTACACATTTCTGAATTGTCCATAATACATGTTATGTTGAACAATGAATTGTCAATCATATAACATTGAAAAAATAAATTCTTTCTCAAAACATATTGGTATCAAAATTTAAAGTATTCTTTTAATAAAAAAAATATATTTTATTGATATATAATATAATTAATCAAAGATATAAACAATAACCTAATTTAATACTTTACAGACAAATTTATTATCTTCAAATTAACTACGCTGAGTTAAAGAATATTCCAAATGTAGAATAATTTAACACATTATTTTTGAGCAAATAAAATTGATTGTGTATAAAAAAAAAGCATTTAACTACAAAATTTTAAAATGTCAACTTATTATTTATTCATTATATGTACTATGATTATTCGTATTTGTCTCTGTATAAATTATTGAGAAATAATTTCAAATTTGTGATAAAATATGGAAATCTTTATTCTAAATTTAGAGCTAGTGTTTCTAATTATTTGTATATAATATACATATTTTAAAGGAGCATGTTAAATTGTATATGAAAATCGTTTAATATTGATTTAATAATAGCAAGGAAACACATATCAGATAATCTGACTTAATGGTATTATCATCGCCTCTCCGAGCTATTATGTTATAAAATCAATTAGTGTAGGAAGTAATCAATTCGAGAACAAAGCCTAATGGAACATCTGATCGTTCAATTCCTCAAAATATTTGATTACATCATAGATACAAATACATATCTTTCAGATATCAAACATAGTAATTTTAATAATAACACAAAACTGATAAACTTATAAAGTAAATTTTCAAATTTAGCTTAATTTTTTTTTAATTAAAATATAAACATTAGTATTCACCTTTTTGATGTTCAAGGTAAAATATTTAAATTACATGGATTAACAATATTATTCTACATCCTTTTTTATGATTTTGCCAATTGCACTTCTTTACTAGTGAAATTAATTTGTCCACTACAGACTCCGCATGTTTAAGCTAAGATGGGAGCTGAAATGTATCATCAAAAAAGCCACATGCCCCTATTCTAGATATATAGTATTTTATTTTTTTATTATAAACTTTAAGTCAAACTAATACAAATGTTTCACATAATAGGGTAGCACATACATCTTAAACAACAATTCGCGGCTAAAAAATAAGACATAATAAGACCGCCGATTAAAAAGCTGCTTCGTTATAACAAAAACTAAAATGCTCTAAATTTTCCTATTTTTAATGTTATTTTGTTCAGTGCTTGTCGTCTAGAAACGCATCCTAAGTTCTAAACGTGGTCTTGCTATACACAAGCGCTATAGATTGATCATAATTATTATTCTAATTACAAATTAAAGATTAAGTCGTATGAAAAACTCAACTGTTACATGTAAATGTAATAAGAATGACACCTCTTTTGACGTTTAAGCGAATAAAAAACAACAACACCCACTCAGTTAAATGAGCTTTGCAATCGAGACGAGTTAAGCCCTTGAAAGCAATTGGCATTCGTGAAGTAGGCCCTTCGTCAATGGACGGATGTCTCCGGTGCTAATCCAAAATCTCCAACGAAACATTAAACAAACCGGGACGCAGTGGATAAAGTTCACAGCGGGACGGAATGGGAAAAAAGGGCACGAGGTGGAGGAAAGGAAAGCAAGAAAAATAAGGAGGAAAAATGCACGAGAACAAGGAGCACGGAAAGAAAGCAACAAAAAAAATACAAAATAAAAGGAGCATTGTAAGAGACACGCTTTGAACCGGAAGCCCTGGATTTTATCTACGACCTGCTTTTCGCTTCGCTTACAAAATAACTTCGTCGTTCGGGAGAAGAACAAAACAAAAAACGCTGAAAAAGTATCACATATAGAACATACATGTGTAGACGTATGTCTCTGAAAGGCAATGAAAACTTGCACTAATGCAGAGGGGATGCTGCTTAATTAGGATGCGTATTTCCATATCATTCCGTTTTTTTTTGTTATGAATATACCTTGAAACGTCGATAAACTTCGTATTGACTTATGTCATGATGAAATGTATTGAATTCCTGCAGCGTTCAATTCCTGTGATTTTAATTAAAACGAATTCTCCGAATCGAATAAATTTCACGCGAAACTGATGTGATTTTCGTGAACAGTGCTTTTCTTCTGTGACAGTAAACTTCTCTTGTCGAGCATCTCGAGGTGTATACTCGTCTAGCCACTTTATGAAGCACTCAATATATCCACTGCAAATCCAACCATCACACGAAAGGTTCCACTAATGAAAAAATCTCATCTTCTTCATTTTCTTTTAGAGAAAACCTTTTTCGTTATAAAGAACTTAATTGAAAAAATACTTTTTAATTTTTTTTACTAAATTTTACATACAGAATGTTTTTTTTTTCAATACTTGTTAGATATTGAAAACTAAAGTAAAATATATTATACATATACAATTTTCTTTGGATGACTTTCAACTTTCAACAAATAATTTGTGTCACTTTTAACTCTTATTACTTATTCTTATTTCAATTGATATTGTATTATTTTTCACGCATAGTTCGGCTACAATATAATTAGATTTGAAAATTTCGAAACTAACTAAAATTTAATTAAACAAAATAAAAATAAATTGTAAATAATTGTGCACAAAATTATTATTTTTTATACAGATAAATGATATTTTGTTTTGCCTTTTTATAGTCAAGTTAATTTTTTTAAGGTTTATTTTTATGTGGTTTTAAATACCTCGTTTAGTCCGGTTTCAAACAAACCTGAACCAATTATATCAAACAATTCGTAGTAAAATTAATGCACAATAACTTGAAAATAGTGTAAAACCTATTTTTGAGTAAAAAATATAAGCCAGAGCCAACAGACACAAAACAATAACTAGTGTTTAAATCGCCGTAAAACATGCAACGATAAACAAAACTGTTCATTCAAGTTGTTTGCATTTCGAACGTTCGTATATACATATATTTTTGTTGTTGTTTTTTACAATTTGCGAGATTGTATTTGCAGTGAACGTAAATAATTTCGAGTGATGTGTCCGCAGCTATTGTTTCACATCATATCAAGCGTAATTAATGTCGAGTATTTCCAACCAGTTTAATAAAAAAAAAGTAATAGCTAAATTTTTTGATGTATTAAGTTAATTAATTAAAGTTATTTCCTGATACACAAGTGGAACAATTTTAAATACCTGGATTTTGGTAATAAGAGAATAGATATAAATGTAATACATTTTTGTTTATTCTCGTTTATTTGTGGATAGTAATAATTAATATAATTATATAAATAAAAAACACATTTATATAGTTTATATCTATTTTCAGGTTTTATATTTGATATTCCATATTCTGGCCAATAAATTATATAATAATTATTATTTTATTTATTTGCATATTCTCAATCGTATATATTTCAATTTTCTTACTTTCTTCCAATTAAATATAGAAATATTTGTATTGTATCAATAATAGACTTTTGAAAATTTGATACATATCTAATATAAGTTAATATAATAAATATGATGGTTTCGTCCTACAATGATATAAATTATATTTATTAGGAAACCTACACACATGTTATTTTCAATATTGATTACTTGCATGTGTGGGCATAAATGCATGCAGCAATGTCATATAAATCCTGACATCTAATTAAATAAAAGACCTTACGAGCGTCACTCGTACCGTTGGGATTTGATATACACTTCCGTCCTGCACAATTCATGTACGATAATTTATGTCATTTAGAACAACATCTTTATTGTATCCATATAAGTGGTTATCGACCTACGCTCTACATCTCATAAATTACGATGAAATATTTCAATTTTTAGTTTTTTAGTTTTTTTTTTAAATAATAATATTTGAATGAATTTATGAATTTATGAATTTATTAATGAATATATAAATATATCCCGCATTGTTAAAACTAACCGGACTAATCAAGAACTTTAGAATCGCATAAAAATAAACAGCACAAAAAAGAACTTGACTGTACAAAGTGAAAAAAAAACGATGATTTAGTTGTTATGATATTGTCAAATCGAAATGATGGAAGCCGGATAATGAGAGGTATTGCCTTAATAGTTTTCTGTATATTATACTTAAAAAATTCTTATTTTGCATTGTAAGCTAATATAACCAGAACTGCTTACGTTTTATTTATTATATATAAATTAATAAATGATACAGGATTGCAATTTATAAGAGAATTGATGGGATCAGCGATTCGGGCGGAAGCGAAACGAGGAAAGTTTTCTATTGGGGGGCAGCAATTACCAAACAATTTGTATCATTAAGTAATTGTGCGTGAAGCGGTCAGATCCAAAATACTAATGGTTTCCTATTTGTAAATTGATTTCTTCCCTCAACTATAAACGATACAGCATCTTTTCAGCCTACGCAGCACAAGATTAATATTAGAGAGAAGGATATTAATCTCGTTTTTTTTTTGTAATCGAAAGATTTAAAGACACAATTAAGATTCTCATAAATAAAATCTTTCAAATGTATGGTTATTTTATATAATTACAGTAGTAATTATTTTACTATTATTGCTTTTATAGAAGCAGAATATTTAATCAAGTATAATAATTATACTTGCTAAAATATTTGAGTTGATTTGTTAATATTTCAATACAAATTCTCTGTATTATTCCCAACCGACCGCATCAATAAAGAACAAGCTAAATTAATTAACTATCACAATATTGAATCAAACTCAAAACGCTTCTATCAAACGTACGTGAATATAGATATTCTTGGAACCGGCCCACATTATTATTGGTAAAATTGCTCAGAAGCCTTTGCCATTTAATATTTCTCTATATATTTATTTAGGCTTTTTGGATCGTCGGAAATATAAAGAGACGGGAAAATGAAAAAGCGTGTTTTAATTATATTTTACTCGGTTTCGATTTGCCTCCGTTTCTTTACGAAAAGTAATGTAAATATTATTACTGCTTTATCGACACGATATAAAAAGTATTTCGCATTTTTTTTGAGCTGTATTCTCTCGATATAAAATGAAACAACAATACAAATATAAGCCATGTTATTTAATAATATAGAAAAAGTTGAATACAATTTTAGAAGCAGTATTAATTATCTTAAAAAAAAAGTACCAGGCGCATCCACCAAACTGCAGATTGAATCACAACACAAAGTAGTCACGGATAACACGGTTATTTAGTTGCACGGTTTTTAACAAGTAAAGTAAGACCTCGTTTAGCACATTACATTCCTGAAGACAGAGTGCTAAACGATAAAATCATCTAGTCATTTGTCGCTATATTTTTCTTTCATTAAGCAAATACTGGTATCAAAACTCCTTGCTTTTGCACTCCTGTAAAAATTTGGATCATTCGCTACAATTCAATCAACGATTTTGTTTATCCTTTCTAAACTTTTTTCTAAGAAATTCTGTAGCATCGTCTTCAGAATCAATATTTTCGCGTTCTTCGATTCCTTATTCTGCCAGTTCTTGAAAGTCGTCGTTCGTAAGGCCCACATCAGAAACCTGCAGTAACTTCTAAATATCCTGCTCACCTACATCTCAAACAAGCATAGATTCTGGTAACAAGCATAAATTCATAGGTAAATTTTAAGTTTTTTAAGGTTTCCAGCAAACCGCGTTGTAACAAATCAACGTTAATCGAGGTAGCGCTAAACGAGGTCTTACCGTACACTTTTTCAAAGTTGTGCACATTTAAGAACATATTGCAATCCGTAACTTCTACAAAATAAATGAAACACAAGTGCTAATGCCTATGGTTCAAAATAACGCGATTATTAAATATTAAAAAAATGGAACAAATTATCAATTTTTCAACAAACTTATTATTTAATGAATTTAACATCTTTTAAAATTAATTTTATTGCTCAAAGCAGTATGGGCAATTAGTTTTTTGAGCAAGTAGTACAAATTAGTCTTTTGGTCTATGTACCAAAACGTTGCTGTTTCCTTGTCGCTCTTGCTTCCATAAACAACACCTCTTTCTTTTGAATGCAAGAATCCGTTCATTAGCTTGTGTTTCATGAATTCTAAGATTTCAGGGAATTTTTTGGTTGTACATTGAATCATGCATATATAATTCAAACAACGCACAAAATATATGATATCAGTTTTTTTTTTCATTCACATTATTAGTGCGGTGAAAACTGTATATCAGAATATTGATATTCCAAATATTGATATTTCAAGGACGTATTTGCTATAGACAGGTTACTTTGACTTAAAATAGACTTGTTCCTACTGAAAAGTGTACTAGAAAATACTGGAATAGAAAGTCAAGCCCCACAATTAAATTACATTAGAATGCAAATGAAAACAAATATCAGGTGGGTCATTTTGACCCATCCGTAGTACTTACGGGTTAAAATACAAATCTGAAAGCGAATGTCTGTTTATATAAGGATATTTATTAATAATAAAGCTGAAACAGTGTTATTTAAGGACTAATTAAATATGAACTCCGAGCGGAAAGATCTCGGTCGATAACCAAGTAACAATTGTGGCCTTTAAATTCTTATTGTAATAAATACATGATATTGAATTAAAAATAAAAATACACATATAGAAATAAATAATAATAATTTATTGGCCAAACATTAATACATAAGAAGAAGAAAAAAAGTACAATTTATACATAGATAAATTTTAACATATAATAAAAATATATATCAATAGCCTGGCCAAAGGGCTATCGAACGAGGTCTTTCCGCCCTATATAGAAATTTATATATTTTTGAATATTTGTAGTTGTGATTTGTATCTACATTTGAAACCAATTCTTAGACTTTAAAATAGTGGACATAAAAATAGTAAACTGTAAAGTAAATGAAGATAACAATGGAAAACCAAAACCTCATTCACCAAACTTGAATCCCTTAGATATATTTCCTTGTATTATGCCATCAAATTATACAATCCACAATACACCTTTTCGTTTTAAATCGCGTTTAACAATACATTTTATTGGATATTTTGTCCAATATGTTTGTACAAATTAATATATTTGTATATAATTTAATTTCTTGTTATTTTTATCAATCATTTATTTCTTTAATAAAACATTTTATAAGTCTGTCTGCCCAGTTTAAAAGTAAATTTCTATTAAAAAAGTTAAAAATCAAAATAATGGTAGTTTTTTCACCAATTATTTTATTCTTTATTTGGAAAATTGGAAAAAAATGTATTCTACAAATAAACGTAAACTAATTTCAATAGCATACACTCTCATGAAATTTATTTTATTTTTATTATTGTATTGAGTTTTTGTAATTTATTATTGCAATAAATGTTATTAAGCTTTCACAATTCATGCATTTTGATATTATTAAATTAAAGTAAATTGTACAAAAAAAATACTGCTTTAAAAATTATAAAAAAAATTGGTACTGAAATTAGAATGCATTTAAAGAATTTCGCGATACACACATTTTTTTGTGAATTTAGTTTCAAAGAGAATTAGAAATACATTTTATGAAGTAAGTTTTGTATACTTATGGAGAAAAGAATACAAAACATAAATAATGCAGAGTTCATTAAAATGACTACACGAGAAAAAAAATGTTAGCACTTAAATCCTTTCATAAAATGTCATTATATCTTGATAATACTATTAAACAATACTTGTGAATACCCAAGTCTATAAAAAGAATGCATTATACCCACTATAAAGTAGGATTAATACAAAAACCTTCTATTGAAAAACAGTTTACGAATTTTCACATAAAAAATAGAGAAAGAGAATTTGTACAACTTATTTTGTTCTTATTTAATATATAGAAAATTAAAAACAATGTCCACAAAACTAATCCCAAGACAAAATTTACCGAAATAGAAAAACCTCTCATTAAGTAATAAATCTAAATTATTCATTCTTCTCTTTGTACCCGCTAATACTAAAACCTCCATCTTTTAGTGTCACGTGGTAAGACAAAGTCACATCTTCTGGATCTTGAAGATATTTATGAATTGTTTTTTTTTAAACAACCTACGGCTTGTTTCTTCTTCACCGTTTGTTCGTCTTTGCGCAAACGTTCTGTGGATTTTCTATTTCAGGTTTCATTTTTTTTTTCAATTCACGTAACAGAAACGATTTTGTGTTTTTATCCAAATAATTAATTCATTTTTATATTTTAAGTCTAGGCTTAAGTCTTCAATTGAAAAATACCCGGTTTTAAATTACATGAATTTACTTAACAAATCCTACTACAAGTATTGGCATTTACAATGGTTGTCAATAATTATCTACACGTGTGTAATTCATTTTAGTTTACTTATTACAAATAAAATGCAATAAAAACTAGTAAGCAAAATAATATAAATTCAAAAACACTGAAACTTCTTAACTTTCTTGATTTTCTTTTTCTTTTGATATAGTCTCCATCTTTTAGTAGTCAGTAGTCTTCTATAATAGTTTATATGGTTTTGTTACGATTTATATTATAAATAATTCTACTTGTATTGTGATATCCTATATATTATGTCAAGATGATGTCTATCTGTCCCAGTTTTAATAAAAGAAACAGCAAAAGCGATAGTTTATATGAAATCAACCCGTCAAATACTGAAAGGAAGTATGCAGTGTTTCGATATTGTCAAGTATAAAAATAAAATACCAAACAACAGTATCTATCTATATGTAGGCCACGCGTCCCTCGTTTCCCATTGTGTTTGTTAGATGATTGAAAGAGTTCATCTTTCTAACCGAATTGCGGTCGAGACATGCACCCACCCCAACCCTCCACTACTACAAACATATATCCAAGAGCCGGTCCTTTGACACATCAACATCGATCACCGGAGGTCGCGCGCTAGAGAAAAAAAAATAGAGTAGGAGAACCGAAGACACTTCTCTGAATAAAACCCGGCCAAAGGCGAGGGTTGCGAGTGAAGAATGAAGCGACGAAAAAAAGAAGGACAAGAAAAACGAATTTATATGTAAGGTGAAGAAGGAGGCGGGCGCGCGAGACTTTTATTATTACCCGTAATGCATGAATTCCATTTGTAAAGGAGGTTTGTTATCAACGCGCTGGAGACGGGACGGGGAGGACGAAAACAGCTTGAGCCCTTGCGATAAGGCTATTTCCATTCCGTGCTGCGAGGGATTTAATTAAACTCAATTGATTCAGCTGTTAACTCTTGATTGCACATTTTGATTCACAGCAAGAAATTCTCCTCGTACTCGTTTGCAAAGTACACTCTATCTTCGATATTATTTCACTGCTACCCATTCACGAACAATTAACAAGATGCAACTCCAATTATAAAATACATTTCGCTGTCAGAATTTTTCATTTTATTTATTAATATTTTGTTACAATGTTTTCAAGAAAATATACAAATGAATGAAAGAATTAATGAATGAACAGATTTTATAGCACGTTTTATTAATGCCAGTTGAATCTAACACTTTGTAGTGTCCCGGGATGGAATATCAAAGGACACTGTGGAATAATTTGTAGCTGTATAGATGTGGTAAAGTCTAGATTAAAGTATTTGTATTTAATGGTATTTATTTAACACTTAGATCAGCGTTTCTCAGAAAAATTGATGACAGACGGAATGGTATGTTTTTCTATACATACCCATTTTTTCTTTGTCCTTTAAATTATTTAAGTGCAAAAGAGGGTCACGGATGATAGAGATCTTAATCTAGCTTCCAGTTCTAACAAGCAAAGGTTGCTGCTCAAGAGTTATACTAATATAAGTTTAGCTAAGACGTGGCTAGAACTATTACTAGGACTAACTTAAAATAATAAAAGTATCGTTTTATATGCTAAGAGACTGACCGAATAGTAAATATTATACTAAGAGAAATAACTAATTTGCCCTATGGTATACATATCATCTGCTTCATATAAATCCATATCAGAAACAGACAAACTGAAAAAAATTAACTTAATTTGTTAATCTTAATGCTTGACATAACACTAACACATATATATTTTGTTATATAATTTATTTATAATTTAACACTGATCTAAATGAGAATCAGTACGTGAGTATTAAATATACTATAATCTTGATTGACGAACATAATTTGTTTCTACAGACTGTCAGTTTTCCTGTTGAGGTACTGAAATTCTGTAGGAAAGTCGATGCATTTTCAGTGTTATGTACCAAAACCGATTACAAAACAAATTGTTAAACTAAACTACATGACTGAAGAAAATGTATAAATTAAAATAAATGAGTCTGGAAATTGTTAGTGGTTTGAATGAATGATGATAAAATTAAAAGGATAAGAAATGTTGTGACGTTATTTCAAAGTAGTAAAACATATTTTGTTATGATTTATGTAATGTTCTTTAAGGCTTATTTGCACGGTAAAATGAACGCCACATAGATAAGTGAATCAAATAAAGTATTGTCAGTTTATAAATGCGGATGAATGCGATGTGTATTATTTTTATTTGCTGCAAATAAATTCTACAGGTAGAGACGTCGCTGCGAAAGCCGACCTCATGTCTTTCTTGAGTAATCTCGGCACAGCGTACACGACGCTCCACCGCTAAGAACACGATTCATCATTTATCTCTATTATGGAACACTTGCTCGAAACCAAGCTTATAATCTGCCATCAAAACAGATCGTAATCCTGGAAACAATCGCATCCAAAACAAAAACATTTTTAACGTGAAAACAATAAGATCGAATTTCAATCAACAAATTAAGATTAACTTTCATTAATATAAGTACAGTGGATTATATTCATGTTTTGATAGAGTATACGTTCTACTAAAGTTATTTTTGAAATCAAAAGAAAAAAATCTATATTTTATAATTTTTACAATGAATATTTTGTATCAAAAACATAATATTTTACATAAAATCAATCGAATTAAAATGAATTCTTGTAAACTTCAGTAAACGCTCTCAAAATCCACAAATGAAATGAATAAAGTTATATTTCAAAACGGAAAAAATTAAATTTTCCATCCAAAATAAAATATTTTTAACATACAATCAATTTATATTCTGTATATTTCTTGCAATGGAATTCTATTCATCATATTTTTCATCCAAAACAAAACTTTTTTAATATTATTTTTAATTCCTACCAATTTTCAGTAAAAGCTTTCAAAATTCGTACAAATATTTGGTATATTATTTACAGATAATTCAATTATAGCAACAAAACCTTCTCATACATAAATTTGATTTTTTATAGATAACATTATTTTATTTCTTACTTTTAAACACATAAAATAACACATACTTTAATGCAAGTGACTTTATTATAGATATAACTTGAAATATTATGTAATAAAAATTCTAATTATAAATCTATCTATACTTAAAAATACATTTTCGGCATTTATACATTTAAGCACGAAACAAAAATTTACGATTCTTAAGTAACAATCTAAATGAGAATCTAACCACAACTTTTAAATTCAGCTCTAGTCAAAAACATTTTTTTTTATAAATGTTATTTTACAACCATATGTTCGGAAACCGAATTGTTCGAATATATAACTAAAAATTAACATCTAAAATATGACTTGATTAATATTTCTTGTAAGACAATTCGAACAGATGTTGATCCTCAGTTTTGAGCATCCCTCTACATCTGTTCGCAACGAGGATGGCAGAGACGTAGTGACCTCAAATTATTTTTTTTCATAAATGTTATTCGTAGTGATGTATTGTATATAAAAACGAAACAATTATATCCTTTTCACAACCTGATTGCTGGTAAATAAAATTAAGTTGAAGATGATTATGTTTTACGTTTTATGGTCGAAAACCGAATTGTTGGAGAACCGAACATATAATTAAAAATTGACATCTAAAATATGAATTGATTAATATGTCTTGCAAGACAATTCAAACAGATGTTGGTCCTCAGTTTTGAGCATCCATCTGCATCTGTTCGCTATGGGGATGAGAGGGTGGCAGAGACGTAGTGACCTCGTTACCCACGCTGCGTTGCACATTAATTGCACATCCTGTAATGTATAAATTAGACGCACGAACACCGGGCGCCAACATTTACTACAGTCTCGATGCAATTTTCCTCGCTTTTTCCTTCGTCGTTTCCCTTCTACTTTTGGCTTTATATTGGATTTTACGTTGAAATGAAATGTATTAGGCTCGCATGAAGTCTATTACATTCTGTTCGGATGGATGCAACGAGGGTGGCGGTGGCACAAGGCGGAGGGAGGAGGGGTGGTTCGTGGAATGTAATAAAATGACGCTGCATCATGTATTCAGTGTGATGTTTGCGCAAACTAAACACGCCCTCGTCGAGAGTGGAAAAGAGAAAGAGGACGAACCGTCGTGTTGTTTAAAACGTTATGTAAACACTTGGTTCTATTACCTTTTTAGAGGCGACCTAATTTACGCCCAGCAACCCCCTTCATTACCGCAGAGTCGCTCCAACCCCTCCCTCACCTTGTACCATCCTCTGTTTACACATTTACACCGATACCGGAAGGCTAGCTTTAAAACACTTCACGTAAAAAGCTATTAGAATTGACATGATCGAATTACAAAGCAATCACTTTTAATTTTAAATATGACGTTGAAAATAGAAATCAATTTCGTATTGAATAGGTGCATAATTATCAGGTGCTTCTGTAGGCAGATTTTTTTGTTAATAAAAATTGCAGTTTTGTTTCCTTTTTTTAATAAAAATATTATTTGCAAATGGAAAGCGGAATAATCATTCAAAAATGTTATTGTAGAATTTGTATGTTTCTTTTTTCATAAAAACATTATTAAACAAAACGCCTGATTATTATACACCAACCCAATAACAGCAATATCTCGCATAGTCCGGGTAATCGCCAATATCCCGGTCTATTTGAAACCGAGCTAGCTGAGGCATTACAAAAAAAAGGTTCGAGGTATCACCAAAAAGTTTGTATTTCCCAAATGTAGATAAAAGGTGCGAAAGAAATAATTTGTAGATACTTTTTTATATCTACATTTGGGAAATAAAAATAGACTTTTGAAAAATCTGGTTTTCGAATTCTAGTATTTCCAAAAATATTTTCGAAATTTAATCAAATTAATAAACATTTATAGTTAATTTTAAATAATAAGTTTTACATTAACTTAAATCCTTAAAATATTTCAGTATATTTAATATTTATGAGAGCATAAAAATATATGAGAATACAAAAACAAAGAAAGAAAGAAATTGAACGGTAAATATATTTAGAAACGCCTACTTCTAATAGAACATATAAGAAATACTTGACAAAATGATAATATTCAAGTCGTTTCGTCTAGAAGTAGTTTTATTACAAGAAGTCGGAAGCAAACAATAGAAAAAACATATATAAAGACCTATATTTTATCTCAGAAGAACCTCTTTGATCCTTTTGCCTGTATTTAATGGCACTGGATATAACAAATACTGAATCAACTTGTTATTTTGGGATCTTCACCAAAAAACATCTCATATTAATGAAATTATAAAAAAATATAGCAACTTATAAAAGCAATAATTGTATTAAGAAACATTTAAGTTAATTATATTGCTAAAATAATTGACGACGTTACTGTACAAGTATTCCTTCCTTGTATTCCTTAGAAAAGAGATTTTTATAAAATTTATATTAAACAATTATAACATAAATTATCTATTCTTTCAATGGTCAATATTAAATGTTCGGAAAGTAACTTCTTTTTTTCCCACGAGTCGTATATATTTTAAGAGCTGATATTTCAAACAGTATTTACAGAAATAAGTTAGATTTGTTGCAACATATTTTATTTTTTTTTATTAAAAGTAAGAATGCCATTAAATAAAAAAAAAGTTATGTTATGTGTATATCTTAACAGAACTGGTTCGTTCAATTAGTATTTTTCTACAATATTTGCGCAGTTGATGTCAGCAAAAAAGATAGGAGTTATTTTTATGATCATAATCAATATAAATTCTGCCTTAGAAAAATTAAAAATATAACACAAATCCATTCATTAGTATTACTTGTAACGCAAAGTGAATACAATACCTCGCATAGTGCATATAAGCGGTTCCTCTTATATCCCGGACAATTTGAAACCGCACAAAAAGAGACCTATAGTCAGTAAAAAGAAATAAACGATCATTTGTGTATAAAAACAACATCCGGACAAATCAAAGCTGCTATACAAGATTTTTCTGTACATTTATATTGATTTGTTATGTTAATATCTTTAATCAGTAATTCAATATTAAATTTCCAATGAATAATTATGTTTTATTAGAACACTTAAGTTAAGTTTCATCATTAGAATTTTGATACGAAAATTGCGCTCTTCATAAAATAAATTTCACCCATTAAAATTATAACGCCTATAATAAATGTCAAAGGAATTGACGTGCGTTAACTTCTACCTGACATTAAATATACCAAGTGCGAACTATGCCGTAAAAGCAGACCATTAATATTTCCTCCTCGCAATTAAAAATTATAACGTAACTTTTACTATTCATCAAAGAAGACAATTGCGGCCATTTCCAATTTACATCAAGTTCAACAACAACAATATTCATAATGAAAACAAACAAAAAATAATAAATAAGCAAAGCTCAATCATTGTTCGTATTCAGAGCTTAATTAATTTCGACCTTAGTAAGTACATGGTTTCGAGCCGAACCGAACAAAAGGGCTCAAACATGAATGTGCTCATATTGGTGATTCGGATGAGCAGTGAAATCGCAGACAGCCGAGAAACCGCAATTGCCAGCCAACCACATTTGCTTACTGCGGCTGTTAATGATATTAAGTAAAGTCACGTTTCAGCATTTACAAAACTGGGACAACGAAACACCGTCATCACGAGAAGAGAATTCATTTTTCACATATAAAAAAAATCATACGCCCAGATTACAGGAGATAATTAAAATAGATTAATATTTTTCCCGTTTTGGACTCGATGATTAATTGTTCTCGCTTCTCTTTACATCCAATCTAATCACTCATTCCTTCTCCCCTAAACACGGCTTTTTATTTTGATTATTTTCCGCTAAAAATGTATGTTTTAATTTAACTTCAAGCACGTTCATTTTTTTTTTATCATTTGTGTTTAATATAAATATAAAATTGTGTTTCTCTCAAGCAAAGTATTTACCATGTTTGTACATAAACAAGCCGTGCGTTGTGTATTGCATTTTCCTATAATATTGCAATCATACTGTGTAACTTTGCAGGCGCAATAAAGGGAATGTAATAAAGTGGAGCATCCAATAAGACTTAACCATATTATTCATATACTCTTGCATACTAAAACTGAGATCATATTAAAAAATGGAGTGTATTTAACACCAGTATGTTTTATGCATGTTTCATAGTAAGTTACTAGATAATATGAAATAAAATTCCAATTGCAATTTCCTTATTTGGTTAAAAAAAATTAAAACTCAATCTCTTTCTGATAGAATATTTATATAATTGTAAAAAAGTGAAAATTAATAAAAACACATGAATCATTACAATGATTTTGACATTCTGTTTTTCTGGCGGAGCAAATGTTAATGATTTTGTTATACATGGTTTCGAGCCGAACGGTACAAAAGGTCTCAAACATTAATTATTAAAAAAAAATGCACTATAAAACTTATTAATTTATATAGACATTTTTTATACTGCTCTTGATGGTGAAAAGGGCCTTCTGAAGTGATGCAATTAAGACATTCCTTTCTTCATTAGCTAATGTTTAAAATTACAATACTAATTAAATTAGTCATATTCACTATAGAAAATATATAGATAAACGTTAATACTAAGATTTATTAATTTACTAAAGTTAATTTTTGAAGTAAAAATTGTATCAAAATACAATAATACGTCGGTTATACATTACTTCGTAAAGCGAAACTTTCTTTTCAACAGTAAAACTTTCTATCAAAAATAAAATGAAAATCCCAGTTTGGACATTATAAAATAAACAGTCAACTTACAAAGTAAAAGTACTCATATATTAATCTAAAGTTGATTGATTGTACTTTTTTTCTGTTCCATTTAACAATTGCATATATGGAATTATTGCATTTAACTCTTTGAGGAGCGGTGGGACAAGCATTGTGACACCTTTTGAACATGCCTAGTGGGGCATTATTATAATTTTCTAGGAAATGTCCAGGAAAGAGAAATTATTTATCATTTAATTTGGTTGGTAAGTCAAAAAAAGAATCTTGTTAGGCCAAACCATCCGATGTTGATTCAGTGGTTGGGTCTAGAAATTTCTTTCCCTTCAAATAATTAACACTGTATAATACTTCTTCCTAAATCAGGAAAATGTTGTTTAAAAGAATTGAAAACATTTTCAATAGACACCTTAAGTTTTATTCGTCTTCATTTTCTTTATCTTCGTTACTAAACCTTCCACTATAGGACCGACAATAAAAATGTGTTAATACAAAAATCATTAAACTTTACATATATATCACTAGAATAATATCACAATTTATTTGATATTTTATTTTGAAATGGATGTAAACGTTCCAACTGTTATTTTGATTTTTCAATTTTAAAGAACAATTTCATTTTGTATTTGTAACGCTTGTATGAACATACATTTTAATTTTATTGAAAATATTGACTTCGGAAGTAGAGTATCATTTCATGAGAAAATCCGAAAATGCAGCAGAAAACCTAATCCGTCCGGTGGCAACTACATACACGGATTTTCCACATAATCCTCTTCGGCGCACAACACGTTGTGCAATAATTTACGCTTAATACTTGTTTACGCGGTTTGCTCGCATACATACTATGCCATGATGTCGAAATCAAAATACCGTAACAATAAAAAACGAGTATAAATCCTACAATATGTGTAATATGGAACTTATTAAATTTGTTAAAAATTTATAGTTATTGTTTTCAAAATGTGGATATATCTATATAAACTATTTTACTTAAAAAAAAATACAGTATTACAAAATTTAACATTATAAATAATAGTTCTTATAACAGTCATAGATAAATATATAAATAATAAATATTTGTAAATAAAGAATAATCCTTAAAAGGGGCAGTATAAATACTACTTGCTTATGATATTGAATGAACTATTTTTTAAAACCATTCATATTCACTGTATAAGTTTGTTTAGTTAGTAGATTATCAAGTGAAATTATTCCACCATGCTTATGCATTATTCGGGAGTTTCAATGATATTGGTACTTTCACTTGAAAATATATTGTATTTAGAATAATTGAAATTGTTTATTTAATTAAATAAAAAATAAATTAAATTAAATTAGAAAGCAAGATTTTATTTATAAGCAATTGAATCGCGGAGGCAATAAACACAATATTTGGTAGAAATAGGATCGTTATCATTATAAATCTTCAACAGAAATAATAATTAAGAATATAGATAGAAGTACATAAGTCCGTTTTTTAAAAACCTTTTATTCAAAAATATATACATTCTAAAAAAAAGCCTATATTGTCCATTAATTTGTATTACTCTGGTCCCCAACGTTGAGCAATTTCATAATTCCATCTCTTCAGACGGCTCCCTTTACCATCTGAAGCGTTATAAGTTGGAACTCACCACTCCTGGACCGGGATACCACTTTTGTACGATGCGATTGATAACTGCATATATAGACAATCACAATAGATATAACTAATCTTTATGACTGCCTGAGTTGCGTTTTTTCTTTTCAAATCTAGTTCTAGTTTTTTTTATTAAATAAACTTTACACTAAAATGTATCCAATCTAACTATTCACCGTTCACTAGGCAGACTTATGTAACTCAAAGTAAATAATCGGTAAATGAACACATTTACCGATTTTGTATGGTAAATATCTCTCACCAGAGTCATTTATCTAATTTTACCGATAAATGTATATATTTACCAACGTATATCGGCAAAAGTTCAAAATAATAAATATGAGATGCACTGCATGCGCCTCATGTGCATTCATGCTCGAACCATGACCACTTTCTTGTCTTTTCGTGACATAACTTATGTATTTTATTCACATGTCAAAGCATTAATAAACAAAAACAATAACCTCTAAATATGCAGGTTTGTAAACCTATATGAACATTTACAGACGTCATTAGGTAAATGTATATATTTCCCGGAAATGGTAGGTTTTAATTTAAATATTATTTTTTACATTAGCGTGCTAATTAGACAAATGGACGCTTCACACCTACATTTTGGCACTGATTATAATATTTTCTTATGAAACTAACATCCTCATTAATATCTGAAATTGCATCTAGAATACTTAACCAATTTGCTGAAATTAAAGAAAATTATATGTAAATTGACTAAATGTTTTCCAACTTAAATTCTGTCGATGATGTAAACTTCTACTTCACCGAGATAATCTTAAATTAATTTGTCTTACTATGTATTATTTACATTTCTCTTTCTTTCTCTCTTATAAATGCGTCATGACACAAAACATTGTTATATAGTTTTGCAACCATTTAATTTTGTAGGAGAACTAAAAAATTCTTTACAATATAAAGGTATCCCCCGACTTACGAACAAAATTATAAAAGCTCTAACTTGTTACAAGCAGATGTAAAGAGAAAAAGAAATTAACTGTCCAAACAAAAATTGATAATTTCTTTAATAAAATATAATATTTTTAGAAGATGTACTATCTGTTTTGTTGCTTTTGTTTCTTTTATCGTTTTTTTATTAAATAGTTGTGATGTCTACATTGAAAAGTATTTGTAAGTATTTTGTTTATTTTAATCTATTTTTCAAATTTATGCAGTCTGTAATACGGAATAGAACATATATAAATGTAAAAACCATGACGTCCCTTTGGAACCAAACTAGTTCGTAAATCGGAGGATACCTGTTTCTGCAATAAAATGTACGTAGTTCGGTTTATCTAATATGAGATTTTAAAATATGCAGGAATCCTAGGAACAATGTCCTCGGATATACTTAACATTCAATACGAATTTACCTCGTGCACATTTTCCACCCGTTCTCATCGCAGTCACGTTTTACAATTTTCATTGTTATCATTTATTGCATAGTTGATTTATTTCAGGAATTGTCGACGTACAAAAAGCCCCACGTTGGCAAATCGCGAAATCTCTTTATATACTAGAAATGCTTTACATGCAGACATATCTATCATGATCCAGATGAGAGAAAAAAAATAGTAGATAAACAATTATTTTGGAGTCGAAATACTGAGCGGGTTTATAACTCGAAAGAGTTATCTGTACCTGTACATACGTACAAACATATATAAAAAAAAGAGGCGTTGAGTGAAAAAAAAAAGAGCGACAGATGCGGAGAGACCAAAGTTTCAATTGCAATTGTTTTCAATGAATCGGCTTTGATCCCGACGCCGAGTGTTTCTCTTTTTTTGTGTGTTTCCTCGCTGTTTCTAGTGCACAGATTCAAAGGTATTAAAAACGTGGGAGTCGAGGGAGGATGAGTTGTGCGAAATCCGTGTAACGAAAAAAATTAAATAAATAAAAGTATCCTTGGATTATTTAACTGCTCCGAGCGGAACGATTTATATCGGCTTTTCCGTATTTAAACAAGCCCGGTTTATGTAACCTGGCGAGGGAAGCACGCGAGTCCGATATTCCTAAGGTTTCGTACTCATCCATAATGGGATTTAGTCCGGAGGATCCGAAAGTATTCACCAGAAGGTCTGCGTCAGTCGCGTAACAAGCGCAAACACAAAAATCGTACGTGCATGGATTGGTTATTTATTTGACGGTGTGTAGTCACTTTGGGAAGCATGAAAAGGGCCACTAAATTGAAGCATCGCAAGGAAAAGAAACAGCCTCAACAGCAAGCAGGAAACGCGATTTCTGATGACGAGGACGACGGAAGTTTCGGAAAGTGGCTTCGGAGCGAAGGTGGCTTAGGTTGTATGAAGTTGTTCGTGTTGATGAACAGCCTCGCTGTATTTGTAATGATGGCATGGCCCAACATCAAGCAATCGTTAAATATTATGTATTACATGGCTCACCAATATTTTGAGTACTAAAGGTAAGCATAAACGAATAATTAAATATTTGGCTGCTGCACACAAAACTTAGTATTTCACATCCGTAAAACATGAATCTTAAAAAAGCAAATACGTTGACTGCTAATTACGAAATTGTTCGTATTTGATAATGTCGCCAAGTATTTATTAATAGCACGATATTAAATATTTTTTATTTCCATAATTTCCATTTTATATACATAATTGCAAGTGTAATTGAATACTCTTATACTCAATATTAAAATAAGTAATTTATTTTTATAATGGAACTGAAAAAATAATTATTTCCAACTTCAAATAAACAATTTTTATACTATGTAGAAAATGTATTTAATTAATACTGAATATATATATATCTGACAACTTTTCAAATTTAAATGACATATATCAACAATAGACCTCAAATTGGTGTTCTTTCTGAACTGGCAATGAAAATAATTTATTAAAGTAAGAGTTCTTGATAAAAAAAAGTGTTGTCATAACTATTTCATCGTGATCTTTTCACCCTGAATTTTTATTTTGGTCCATGATATTATTTTATACTAGAAAATATCTGTGTTCAATTATAATTTATAAAACGATAATTTTCAAGAAACGTATTTGTATTTCTCCAATTACTATATTTTTTACATAAAATATGTTTAAAATTAAATAATTTTAAAGATAATTGTTATTAAATATTTGAAAATCCATGAATACAAAAATTATAAAACAAAACATAATTTTTGTTTTCAATAAACTATCAAGTTTCCACTTTAATAATAATGAACTATAAACTAAAAAAATGTATAATATCCAATAGTTTCTGCTCACTAAGATTATTTATCGATAAAGTAAACGTCTTGCGAATATGTTAAAAATATGAAATAATAAAATAAGATAATGAGATGATGAAATTTGACTGATTTTACATGATTAATTTCGTGTTTAAAATATTCTAAAATATAAATAGTAATAACTTGATTAATAAATGTATGTATCAATTTTCATTGACTTTATTTTTGTATAAAGATAAATATATTATATTAATAACATGTTTTTTAATGAATAATATTGTTAAATTAAAACTTAGCAAACAAATTATGATTAATAAATGAAATACAGTAAAACGCGGATTATCCGTGTCTCTATCGTCTTTGTGTTTACTTATTTTATAAGCTAGACAATGAAAATCTCTGCGAATCTGCCGTTTAGTAAATAATTTTACAAGGAAAATAATCAAAATTTATTGATTACCTTTTAAACTGATTAATAATATGTGTTTTTCAATACATACATATTGAGTTTGCAAAAGCAAATATAAATTATTGGTGTTTTAGCGTTCCCGATTACCTATGGTAATTTTACTTTTTTAAATGAATAGTTTGAAATTTAATTAATAATGTTAATTAATTTAAATTTAAAATTTTATATTATAGTATTTTTGTTTTAGTTGACTAATTATGATCGCTATCTTCCTAAGGGGATTAGTTTCCCTCTCGGTGGTCAGCTATTACACGACGACCATTTGGAAGATAATCGATGAGTACTTCAACCTGGAGTTCAAGGAGTATTTGCGGAAGGAGTTCCAGGTGAACCAGTACTCGGATCCCGATTACATGTTAGCATTCAACGAGACGTGTCCAATGAGGAATCCGATTCTGGATACTTTCCTTTGCCCGGCAATTTGAAACGTCAGGTGATTCTTAGGTTATGTATCCAGCCAGAGAGGACTCACCTGAAGAACAGCGTCCGTCTTAGAGGATATGTATGATGACCATGGATATGCACTTTCCTCACCGTCTGCACTTCACTTTCTGTTTCCACCACACGCGCACCGATATACACTACTATTATTGCGAACGTTAAGTTTTGTTTATAAACAATTCCGAAGACACTGCCGTAAACATGTGGGAGTGACCGCTGGCGACCACTTTCCGTCCACCTTGCCTTCTTTCTCGGTATCTCTCTCTACCACAATGTGCAGCAACAGATGGTGTTCGAGAGAGACGGAACTTATCAGCGGTCGAATGGTTTCGAGCGAGATGGAACATCGGACTTAAGTCTGTTGGAGGGCATGCGCCTGAGATGGCTGAGCGCTTTAAATTCCCACAACTTCATTCATCGACGCAGTGATGCTGCGGTATTATTCGCATCTTCGGTAAACATATTAGTTTTAAAGCGACTCAAGGTTAAGTTCAAGCTTATCCAATATCCTCTTGGCTTAGGTTAGTGTACGAATTAAAATAATCATCTCGATGGTTTCAAGCGTTTTTTTTCTTATTCATAAAACACTTATAAGGACAGTTTACACAACACTAAATATACATGCTTCTGCTTATATTTACGTAAATAAAATAGAAAAAGTAAATAATTTAAATAATTGCATATTTTTTCAAATTTAATAAAAAAATCACTTATAAATGTAATTGTATTGCAATTGTATTAACTCAAAAAAACTGCTTGTATTAACTTCATAATGAATCAAGTATGTAAGTTTCCAATGTCCATTCGTAATAAATATACACTAGTAAATTGTATCTAAGTTATAAGTACATAACTAGACACTGTTAGTACTTTCATTTTACAATTAATTGTTTCAATGTTTTCAAATTGACATATTTTGTTGTTCAGTTAAGTTTATTTAAAAAAATACTTAAATTCTATTTGCTTTAATCGTTGTGCAGTTTATAGCAAGCAGGTAAAGGCATCAAAAGATTTACTGCATCGGTTGGCGCGCGGTCAATAGTTGAAAAAAAAAAGGATTTTTTGGGTAATTCCAGGTCATAAGAAAGGCCACAGCTTCGTATACTTTATGAACAGTTTGAACATTTATTTTCATTATTCAAAGAGCTTTGTGTAGATCCCTCAACACAAAAATCAGAACAACTTTTTATGTTATTAATAAAACACTGATTCTTTAATTAATTAATTTAATTTATTTTATTGCAAATATAACACCCATTTTTTATTTAAACTTTTATTACTAAATGTACTTACTTTTATAAAATTATGTTATTGTTCTTTAAAAATAATGCATATTCATAGATAATATTTATAAAATGAATGTATACATACTGTTGAATATAATAATAAAATAAAAAATTATTAACTGTTACAAATGGCTATCGATCATAGGAATTTTTGTCTTATTATAAAATATATTATCAAAACAAATAACTAAGTGATATAAATAATAAAGTCAATTAAAATAAGAATTCGTAAAGTTATTGATATTTTACATTGACGCATTACAATCATGATCATTGCTCCAAGCATATGCATTCTATAATAAAATTAGCTATAAAATAAATAAAAATATCTTTTCGTCCGGGAAGTTAAATTTATAATAATGCAAAAATAAGAATTGTGTGGATAAAAAAACGGCATCGACTAGAAACAAGGAGCGCTACAATCTAGGGACATCAGGTATGTGAAAAGGGATAATGTGGGATATTTAAATTTGGAATTTATATTTGGATTTCGAGGGGCACAGAATTTAGAGAAGGAGGCAAATTTAGAGATTGGATTTAAATTTCATTGTTTCAAATATTTTATTTGTTAATAGAAATGCCTAACAGTGTTAAATAAAGAATATACATAAATAAGTATTACTGTTGACTTCTTTTTAGGGTATGCAATAAATGAGCGACTGTCAACTGGACCAGCGCTCTCCAACCTTTTTCACCTCACGGACCTCAAAATATTGAATTCCGTCAACCATTTTTTTTTTCCAAAAAATAATATTCTAAATATGAAATTGTACTTATACTTGTTATTACGTTGTGCCATTTATTAAAAGGCGAAAATTTTGGAATCAGAATATAACAAAAACAAAAAATTGCAATATATATAAATTTGATGGCTATTTTTCTTTTGTTTCCTCCACTTTCATTAGTTATTGACAGTAAAGATCTCATCAATAGGAAAACGAAATTTTAGTGATGTACGGTTCTCGTCAATAAGCGATTTGATGAATTATGTTAAGATAAGGTAGTCGCCTATTGACCATTCTATATATTATAGTAAAATTTGTTCTCTCGGAACTTAATTATTATTACAGTATGCACATACACATATATTTTATGATTATTTTATCATCCTTTATAACGTATTTTATGGGTATACATATTTATTTTATATCTACATACAATTTTCTTATAAAAATAATATTTTTTTTACAGTATTGGAAATGATTATTAGAAATGTTTTGAGACAAATTTTACAAAAACATGGAAATCTGCAGCTAATATATGTTACAACTTGGTGTTCAGAGTATAAAATAAGACTTTTTATAAAGGTCTGTTATAAGCTTTATCGCACATGAATATTTTTATTCAAATCTGAAATAAAAATGTTCAAATTATTCGATCTAAGTCAGATCCCAAAAGGTTTGCTATCACTTATTTACCAGTGAAAAAAGTAAGAATTTTGTATCACCATTAATAAATAGAAAGAATCAAGAGTTTAATGGAATTATTATTTTATTATATAATAAAAAATCAATATAATTTTGGTGATAAACTTTCAGCTTCATATGAGTAATGTTTAAATTTGTTATTTTAACAAATGATCTTGTTTCTACCATTATGTTTCAATGTTGGACATGTTTTCATTTTTTAGAAAGGTAATCAAATGTATTCATTGCCACAAACATGTATTCGGAGACACGTTGCGGATAAAATTACAATTTTTTTAAGTCGTGCACAATATCTGATGTTGAAGCTTTGGAATTAATACTGTGACTGTTGTGTATGAGCAGACATATTTCATTGGTGGATCATTGGACAACTAAAGCAAGAATATGAGACTTATGAGCAGTAGAGCATTTGAAAGTAATATTTTTTTTATTACAATAAAAAAACAAGAGGAACTGAGGAGCACAGTTAAAGTTTAATATTAATTTAGTTGAATGTTCATGAATTATAAGTTTTGTGTAAAAATAAAATAAATACTAAAAATTACAATAAAATATTGTATCAATCGAATCACGAGGTCTATTTTTAAATCCTTAGTTATATATTAAATTTTAAGCATCTCGCTTTAAAAAATTGATAAAAAATAAAAATGTATGGATGGAAAATAGGAAGAAATTAGGATTTAAATTTCCTTCTATTTTTTTTTGTATATAAGTTGGCATCTCTAATGGTTGACATTTGTCATCTTCTATTATTGAGGTTATTAAAAATGGGTCGCTATACAAAAGAACAACGTATTGCGATTGTTAAAAAATATCACAAAGTTTGCTAAAGTTTTGCGGAGACTGTTCGAAAAGTTTTTTTATTTTTTTTAAATTTAACTCAAAAGTCTAACAACAAAAATTGGTATTCGAAACTGTGGAATATCCAATGTAAGTTTTCATTTTAAATAGCCGTAGATCACGCATTTATAGGCTAAGTACGTGTCTAGTGGGTTACGGTTTATTTTTTGGACATATACTAAATTTGGTGACGAGTATATGTCCAAAAAATAATTTGAAAAATTAAATATAAATTGATATAAAACAACAATAAACTCAAACTTTTAACGAAAAAATACAATATTAAACTGCAAACAAAACTACAAATATAGTCATGTATTCATTTATATTGTTACAATTTTTTAATTGTTTCTTTGTCATACCTCTTCTATACTTTTTATATTTATAACAATTTTAAAACACATATATATTCAGTAAATTATTAAAATAGTTACATTTTTTTGAAAAAATATTTTTTCAATAAATTTTATATTTCGTAATCATAACAATTTAGAAAGAAATATTTTTACTCGATTAAGTTGTAATAAAAAAAGACAGTAAATTAATATTGAATAAAATAAATAATATTATTTAATTAGTAACTATCTTATATTAACTTGAGGAGTGAAATTTTATTTATGTAGTTACATAATTGGTCAATAATTTACATTACCAAATAATCTTTGTGACGGAGTGAGCTTGTAGTCAATAGTGTGGGTATGTATAGTTTGCGTTCAAGCTAAATATCGTATAATAGAGATGATAGTATATGAGTATAGAGCAGTATTGAATTTATGTTCAAGCACTTTGCTTATTAGCATTACATAAATCAATCGATAGCTATAAATTTAATCATTACTTAAAACATACTTTATAGACATATGCTGTAACAGGCATTAGTAAATAAACTTAATACACTTATAAATGACAATGATATTAGAAGTATTATATTATATACAATCAATTCCGCTTAATCGGGACAGCCGCTTATTAGAGATAAATCCTAAAGAACGGAAACAAAATCTAGGAAATAACAAAAAAGGACTCCGAAGGTTGTGCATCATTTTACAAACCCCAGAACGAGCTGTCCACAAACTATCCTTTCATAAAGAAAGACGATTTTAAACTTTTTAATAATTATTAATTTCAATATTTATATCAGTGTTTCTCAAACTTTTTGGTCCGCGAATTTGTAGAAAATCATCCCGGATTAATCTGTCATAAATTTTTCTGTGACTCCTACTTTGAGAATCACTGATTTAGATGATTTTATATAAAAAGCTGAGAGCTTTGTTGCATGAGACGGATAAAGAAGAAGCCTTTTCTATAATGAACGAGTCAATTACTAAAAGTCTTTTGGAGAATGAAGATACTAAGACTTTCTGGTATATATTTTTAAAATCATTACGGAATGGCGCATCATGACTTTGTGAGGTCCTAGGCGCAACCTGATTTAGGGGCCTCTATTGACTCTGTTTGGGCGCCAATGTAAATGGTGGCAACACCGTGCGCCGGAAAAAAGAGTAACGCTAGGCTTGTAAAGATAAGCACGGCAAGAAAGAATATAAATTGAGAGTCAAACATTATTATTGTAGAATATAAGTTAAGAGTTGAAATTATTGTAGTTGAATATAAGTTAAAAGTTGAAATTATTGTAGTTGAATATAAGTTGAGAGTTGAACAGAATGTTGTTGAATATAAGTTGAGAGTTGAACAATATTGTTAGAATATAAGTTGAGAGTTGACAAATTGTTGTTGAATATAAGTTAGAGTTGAAATTATTGTGTTGAATATAAGTTGAGAGTTGACAGAATTGTTGTTGAATATAAGTTGAGAGTTGAACATTATTGTTGTTGAATATAAGTTGAGAGTTGACAGAATTGTTGTTGAATATAAGTTGAGAGTTGAAAATTATTGTTGTTGAATATAAGTTGAGAGTTGACAGAATTGTTGTTGAATATAAGTTGAGAGTTGATCAGAATTGTTGTTGAATATAAGTTGAGAGTTGATCAGAATTGTTGTTGAATATAAGTTGAGAGTTGAACAGAATTGTTGTTGAATATAAGTTGAGAGTTGACGATTATATAGTTGAATATATTTATTATTACCCACACTTGGTCCTTCGACAAAACAGACTCTAAGCATGAGATAATTCATTAATATAAACAATGTAAGAAATCATAATAAAAATACTTGGAATAAACAATATCATAAACACATAAATATAAGATACGGACAGTTCTCCACGAGTCGTGATAGAGAACGGACGTGTTTGAATTTCCGTATCTTATCAGTAAATAGTTTCTCTGTGTTTTTACTCATCCTTGTGTACTGGCTCTTTGGCGGCCTGTGTGTGGCTGCAGCTTGTTCTTGGGGGTGGTGATAGAGATGGAAATAGGGATAGAGAGCTCGGACGGTTTGTCCTGCTGTTTTGAGCCCATGCCCATTTTTCTGAAGGAATAAAGAAAATTTACCCAAGTATCGAAGAGTGCAATCGAACGATGCAATCGTAGAAGTCGATGCCTGTCCGTTGAAAATTTAAAGGCTCAGTGCCTTGGTGGAGACATGAACTATCAAGGATGCGAAAGCACAACAATCGTCTGAGGCGACGATATTACAGAGCTCCTAATGAAGAGAAAGCGGCGCAAACTCGTTTATCTGCAATTCCAGGCGCAGTACAAAAAGGAGATCAACGACACCAAAGAACAGAAGTGGAGAGAATTCTGCTCTAGGTCAGCAGGAAGCGACCCATGGGGGGCAGCCTACAGGGCTGCAGAAAGAAGTCATCTCTGGGATACCTCTCCAACTTAGCCGAAGACCCCGAGAACCCTGGACTAGCTGGCACGGCCGCCAGACTCTTGGAAGCTCGATGCTCCTCTTCCACCCGAATGCCGCATCGTTGCATACGCGTACGACATAATTTTATTGGTTTCTGCAAACAATTACACGATGTTACAAAGTGGCGCAAAGGACGCGCTGAAAGTATTGAGTACCTGGATAAAGTCTGCCAAGCTGGCGTTCAACGCCAGGAAAACGGAGGCCCTTTTCTTCGGGAAGAAAACTAAAAAGCGGAAGCCACTTTTCAAATTAGCTGGAGAAACCATTCGCTGGTTCAACCACATCAAGTACCTAGGCGTCACTATCGACAGCAAGTTAAACTTCACGGAATACGTTAAACAATCCGTGGCGGCCGCCAAACTCCTAAGCACCAGATTCGGTGCGCTTGGAATGAAAGGATGGGGATTCGGGCGCAGACAGTCGGCGATGCTATACACGGGGGTTATTGAGCCGAGCCTTCTGTATGCCGCAGCTATCTGGCAGGATCGGTGCCGGTCGAGAGAAAGACAGAGGCTACTTAGCGCACAAAGGATATGCGCCTTGAGGGCGGCCAAGGCCTACAGAACTGTGCCCACGGAAGCGGCGCTGGTATTAGCCGGACTACTTCCGGTGGACATCCGGATGATGGAGATCGCCCAACGTCGACGATCTAGGACACTAGGTGAGAAAGACTGAGATCGAGTCGACAATAATCACCCAGGGTAAAATCCACCCAGTAGATTCGATCTGTCTGACATTCCAGATAGGTGAGGAAGCCGCCCACAGCAGAAGAATCTCACACAGACGGATCGAAATGCGATAAGGGCGTTGGAGCTGCTTTTGTCGTTCACAGGGGAAGCAGGGAGATTCACCATAAAAAACTAAAACTAGCCGACTTCTGTACCGTCTTCCAGGCAGAACTACTTGCTATTAAAGAAGATCTGGGATATCTGCTGGGCACATCCACCGAGGACAATAGCTATTCGATCTTGTCCGATAGCAGAGCAGCCTTGGAGGCACTCCGACGTACCGAGGTCCTCACGGAGCTTGAGCACGAGACCCGGGAGCTAGTTAAATAGTTAGCAGGGAGACGGACCCAGTTAGCATTTCTAGTCTTCCTACCACTAACTACGCCAAGTACTCCATGGAAACCCTCAAGTCGCTAATATCTCGGGACTCTGCCGAAGCTTGGCAGAGAAGGTGGAGCAGCTCTGAGACTGGTGTCTGGACCAGAGAATTTATCCCGTCCATCGCGGAATGGCAGAGGAAGAAGGTCGTGCTACCTCATCAGGCGGTACAACTGATCATGGGGCATGGCAAATTTGGACACTACCGAAAGCGATTTAGACAAACAGAGACATCGCCTGTGGCGAAGAAAAAGACACAGTCCAACATTGCTGGTTCATCTGCCCTTTGCACACCACCTGGAGAAGCAGCGCAGAGAAGCAAATGACTCTACAAGGCTTACCATGGCCACAGAGAGATGAACAAATCGAAATTGCAGAGGAAGACGCCGAATGGTGGTGTGCGTTTGGTCGGGAAGCTAAACGCCTTGAGAAACTGTATCACGACGTGGAATACAGGCGCAAATGAACCGCCAGCATAACATCACAAGAGATGTAATTATTATGTGGCATTTTACAACAACAACTTAACATACAAAGTGAGTATCATCACTGGTTGTACGACATCTTACGAAAAACTTCCTAGCTGAGGAGAGCATCCCTCCACCTCCGATGCCTGTGCTCTGTGGACGATGCCAAGAGTATACACATTCCACTGAGAAATGCCCCAATATAACTAAATGCAACAAGTGCCAGGGACCGCATCCGACACACAGTTGCTCTTCGCCATTGCCGTCGAGGTGTGCGGCATGCAATCCGGAAGACCTTGCTTGGTCCATGAAGTGTCGAAAGAGACCCACACAACCTATTCCTGGTATTCCAAACGCTAAAATCAAACCCACAAATAAGAAAACAGTAAAAATTCCCAAAGCCATCTCCAAGGATAACAGAATCCACGGTGCGATAAAAATCCATGACTATATAATTAATACCTTTACGAACAAACTTAATAACCCTAAGCATTCGGACCGTGCTGCACTGATTCAGAAGCTAAAAAAACTATTTGTAAATGACTTCCATGTGGTCACCCACGTGTGCTTTTCGGGAAACTATTTGTACATTTTTATGTTCGACCAGGACAATCCAGGTCATGAGTCGCTTACATTATCTACACATTACCTTGAATGGATAGCAGCATTCGTGTCTTATATTCCAACATAAATTCCTTTTACCCTAAATCCCACCTTATTAAATCCTATATAATTAAAAATAACATTTCCTGTTCCCTGTTTGTCAAAACCAAATCCCGTGTGCTTCCTTCAGAGATTGGCCTTCTCTACACTTTCCTCCTTCCATCCTCAACAACAATATCCGCGGTGGTTCTTCCGCTCTCGCTCATCCGTCTTTCAAGCTGGGCAAAGCAAATCCCCCAGTCATTAATAATCCTGCCAACGAATCCTCCATTTTACTATTTCCTGCCACAACTCCAAGATCCATATATTCCTTGTTTACATCCACCCCAACTCCAGCATTGATGACTCCATATTCCTCAAAGCCTCCCTTTTCGATCACGTCCTTATTGTTGGCAATTTCAACCTAAACAAGTCCAAGTCCCTTCACCTCTCCCATTTCCTAGCTAATTCCAACTTCGTTCGTGTCCCTACGCCTCCAACTTTTATTATGTCTAATAATCCCAGCACTTCTCCTGACCTTGTTATCTGCTCCTCCAGTATCCAGTCCCACATCAAGAACCTTGATTCTGTTCCTGACAATCCAATCCTCCTGTCTTCTCTGTCTTCCACTATTAATATCCCTCCTTCATATGTCTCTGCTCTATAAATATGATATGTCTATTATTAACTTCATTTCCCAAAATCCGGATCCTTCTCCAGAAATCATCTCCTAATTCCATTCACTTATGTCCTCCACGGTTATTCAGAACTCCCCCAAAATCAAAATAACACCTTACAACTACTCCCTTCCACTCTTCATTCTTTGATTATTACAAAGAAACGACAACTCTATAGACAAATAAAACAAACTGAGGACCGAAATTTAAAAAATATTTTCAATGAACTAAATAAATCCATTCAAAAATTAGTTCGCGAAAAGTGGTTAAATGCTTGCTCAATAATCGAAGAGGTAAAAAGTATTGGGGGAAAATAAAAAAACTTTCTAAATACAAAAAAAAAACAGTTCTTACACCAATTAACTGACCCCAATACAAACATTACTCACTCAGACGATGACAGCATTTGCAATGTCTTTGCGCAACATTTTAAAAAACAATTTGATTTTGACGAGGACTCTACATTTGACCATAATTACGCTTTGTTCATTAACGTGTCCAAGGCGTTCGACTCAGTCTGACATCGGGGTCTTCTCTATAAACTTTTCCTTCTAAATCTCCCACCTTACCTAATCAGCATCATCAATAACCTCCTAAATAATCGTTCCCTTAAAGTTAAAATCCGCAACTCCTTCTCCAGTTCCCTTTCCCCGCTTCAGGATGTCCCGCAAGGCTCCCATCTGTCTCCTCTGTTATATAACCTTTTTTGTTGTGATATGTATAGCCCCGATCCTAATATCTTTGATCCCAACCTCTATGTCCTCCAATACGCTGATGACACTAAATTGATTTCCCACGCCTGATCCCTTCAATCCTCTATTCTTCGTCTTGAAAACCTCCTATCCTTGACCATTTTATGGTTAAAAAATGTCGCCTCAAAATTAACCCATCCAAAACCAAACTCCTTATTCCCTACCATCGCATATCCCCTTCGTCTCCCCATGTTACGTTAAATAATCATTCCATTTTTCCTTCACCACTTGTTAAATACCTTGCAATCCTTCTTGATCCTAAACTCAATCTCAATGTCCAATCCAAGCAAATCAAATCCAAAATTAAATCCAGATCCCGTCATTTCCGTTCCTTAACTTCCCGTAACTCCGAAATATCCATAAAGTGCCAAACATCCATATACAAATCAATATGCCGTCCTATCCTTGACTACGGTTTCCCATTATTTTCCCAATGCCGGAATCCTGTCCTAAAAAACCTGTCCGTATTCGAACGTTCCGCCCTAAGTCTTTTCGCCTAGAGACATAAAAAACATTAATTGTCACAATAAATAATATAAAAAAAATGCATTTTGAAAAAAAAAATAAGCATGCGATCACACAGCACACACTCGATTCCAAACGAAGCCAAAACAGAAATACTTCTTATCACAATGCAAACAAGTTTGTACTACTCCCTGTACCGAATTGAACTGTCTTGCCTTCATTTTTGCAAATTTATGAATTATATATTCATAATCTAAGTGACCTATTTCTCAAAGGTAATTGACTCATTGAATTACGTAAATAATTCTTAACCTGTATAAGTACGGAGCATGAACGTTCACCGCTTGCATTGACAAAAAATCTGAAAATAGTTTCTCCATTAGGAAACGTATAATTTATACATATCGACAGAATCAGATTTAATTTCTTCCTTGGCATTTTGCTAAAATGGAGAACTTCATCACTAAAATATTAAAATATCCACACATTCAGTAATTTCATCGCTACTCAATTAATCATAGTCGCATCGCACACGCGAAAGAGTGCGGTAGTATTTGTGAGAGCTTCAAATTTTATAGCGTGTTCGTATACTTAAAATTGTGATTTGTGGGAAAAAAATAAAGAGGAAGTGAGGAAGTGACGCCGAAGTCTCTTCAGGTCGTAACAGGGGAGTCCCCCTGTTATGGACAGCGAAGAAATCACATCGCAGGGCTCGGCCGGCGAGGCGTCCTATCAGCCGGCTAAGAAGAAAAGGGGCAGACCCGCTGTACAAAACAAAAAAACTGTAGATAAGACGAGTGATTCCGGGTCGGAGTGCGAGCTAAACGCGGCTCAAAAATTCAAAATGCCGCAGGCAGTGAGTGCGAGGGAGAACGCTAATAAAAATAAAACAGAGACATCTATACTGTCTAAAATAGCTATCAAGTGCTTAGCTATGAAAATTTGAATATAAAGAGTGCCAAAGATAACACCACCACACAAAAAAAAGAAATAAAGCCGCCGCCGATGATCCTTCCGGGGATTACAAACATTAACGAGCTGAAAACTGCAATTAACACCAAGGCAGCAAATGGTTACATCCTGAAGATGGTCGGTAGGGACTCCGTCAAAATCCTCCCGAAGACCTCCGAGAACTACACGGCCATCAAGAAGATGCTGGAGAGCCAGGGCACTGAGTTTCATACTTACCAGCCTAAGCAGCAACGATCCTACAGGGTGGTCATCAAAAATATTCACCCGACGGTGGACGTGGAATCGCTGAAAAAGGAGATAAACGAATACGGGCACGAGGTAAAAAGTATTATTGATGTAAGGAGCCGTCACACTAAGAACCGTTGCCGCTGTTCTTCGTCGACTTAGCGCCAAACGCAAATAACAAGGACGTCCATA
>NW_017095979.1:0-97907 GCF_001412225.1 Nicrophorus vespilloides
GGAATATAATAGTAATCTTTACCAGGACAATGATGAGTCCTGTTATACAACCTTTTCATGCGTATGAAATAAATGCGAACTCATATATTTATTTATTATGTTGCATCCACAATATGCGTGATATGTGATATAAATGGCTGTAAAAATGTGCAACTATCAATTCATTTTCAGTATTATTGTATACCATTATAACCAGTATTTGGTACACCAATTCATGCCATACATATATGATATAAATGTCTGTTATGTATACAAACTACAGTAAGATTTCGTTTAACGCTTCCTCGATTAACGCTGTTTCAATATACTTTGTCTCTATGAACATTTCTAAGCACTAAACGAAGTTTTACTGTACTTATTACGTAATGTAATAAGGATTTGCTGTTGCCAATTCACTTATATTTATTAACCATCTCACGTTTACAAAAAAATGAACAATTCCTCTACTTATTATTAAAGACAGTTATTTTATTTGGTTTAGTTAAATATTGAAATTTCTTGTGCGATGGTTTCAATTCGACAAATTTTCCGCCGAGTTGTTGGCTCGTCTCCTTCAATTTTTCACACTAGAGGAGCGTAAGGAAATGCTCCGCCGGATTTTCTATGTAAAAAAAAAGAAAACGTTCTCATCAGTTTTAGGTACACTTCTTTCTACCTCCCATCTCTTCGTTCCACTTCTACGTTTTTTTCACTCAGCATTGCTTGCGGCTTGTGCAAGAAAGGGAGAACGAGACTTCGTTACTCGGAGGCGTCGGCCGTGGCGAGATTCCATGCAAATTCTTTCCGCGTTTCTAGAATATCCATACAAATGGGTTCGCCTCCAAAATCCGCGAGCCTGTTTACGCAGGTCACAGAGAGAAGAAAGATAAAATTACCAAAATAGGGCTTCGCGTCTGTGAGAGATGGAGAGAGAAAGGAATGCAGTAGAAGAAAAAAAAGACTGTTGTGAAAAAGTTTCTGAACATTTCTATAGATTTAGGCACTCAACGACCCACAAAACAACTTCCCTCCGAAAATGCTTTAAAATATTAATCAATACTTTATAAAAACGAAATATGTTGCCTAAGGTGTAAGGTAATAAACCAAAAAATGACGATTTAACAAAACAATTACAAAATGCATATGTCAAAATAAAATTGCATTAGTAATAAACGTCAATCAACTTGAAATAATTATTTAGTTTCAAAGATTAATCATCTTCAAAAGTGAGAAAATAATGACATTATAATTAATGTTTACAAATAGTTGATTTCTATGAAGCAATAGATACATGATTCATCTTCAATGACAAAACGATGTAACATTGAATTTTTACTTTTTTGTTGATTTTCAAAAACCGTGTCTCACATACATAATGATGAAAAGACCTATGGTCCATATCCGTTTGTAACAGTCAATTATTTTATTATGATTATATAAATACGTTTTGTTTAACAGTTTCAATAAATATTATTATTATTAATAATATATAAAATATTTCAAAATGTTTATACAGAATAATAAAGATTTTTTTAAAATTATTTAACTTGGACGCAGTTTGATTCAAGTATATATGAAAGTAATCAATTCATTTCGGTAGACACTAAGTAAACACACATCAAACTAAAACTAAATGTCAGTTCTGAAGTTGTTACAGAAAATAGCGTAATATTAAGCATCTCTTGCGTGCAAATATTTGACCGAACGGCGAGTGGTTTTATTTAATTTTCAAACGCGCTTTGACATCACACAGATGAAAATAAAACGTACAAGTTGCAATGAAAAAGGGAAAAAGAGGAAACCCATGTTGGCGGAAACACGCTCCACAGATTATATCTAAACCAATATGTAATATATAGGGTAGGATTTAAATTTACCCTTCATGAATTTCAAATATTCCTACGGACAGTCAAACTCCTTCTGCGACATTTCCTAGAAAGGGTACGTGGGTCGAAGATTCGCAGAAATTTTCTATACTTTTCAAGCGTAGTAGAGGAATATATGAAGTTTTTTTTTTAATTTATCTAAACCAGTGTTAAGGTACTTTTTTTTACC
This sequence comes from Nicrophorus vespilloides, assembly GCF_001412225.1. Taxonomy (NCBI): domain Eukaryota; kingdom Metazoa; phylum Arthropoda; class Insecta; order Coleoptera; family Silphidae; genus Nicrophorus; species Nicrophorus vespilloides. The sequence goes on from NW_017095979.1 coordinate 2,035, forward strand.
AATTAATCAGCTTTCAGTTTTACCCCATTTAGGGTAATTTACCCAATAGTCAAGATTTTTTTTCTATGATTTTATAGTCCCCGATTAGTCCGGTTCCAAATATTGGCCAAACCAATTACGCGCACTATACGAGATTTTGATGTATAGCATAATGAATATATGCATAAATATCATGAATTTCAAATATTCCTACGGACAGTCAAACTCCTTCTGCGACATTTCCTAGAAAGGGTACGTGGGTCGAAGATGCGCAGAAATTTTCTATACCCTCAGGATATTAACAGAGGTTACGCTCCCACGCATTTGTAGGACATTTCTTTTAAACTTTACACTTTTCTAGCGCAATAGAGGAATATATGAAGTTTTTTTTTAAATTTATCTAAACCAGTGTTCAGGTACTTTTTTACCTATTAATCAGCTTTTACTTTTACTCCATTTAGGGTAATTTACCAAGATTTTTTTTACCAAGATTTGAAAGTCCTCGATTAGTCCGGTTGCAAATATTGGCCAAACCAATTACCCGCACTATACGAGATTTTGATCTATAGCTTAATGAAATAATATTACCTGATATTTTATTGTAAATAAATTGTTTCTTTTTAAATTATTATACAACGATAAATTGCGTATAATTCGTAAAGCAATTACCGACCGTAGATTAATCTTGCTTTGTTAATCAATAGTAAAAGGTGCTTCGATATCGCAGGATCCGTAGTGTTACCTGAGCGAATTAATCCTTAAACTAGCATTAGCGTAAACACACCGCCATTTGTCAGTTTCGATTCGCGCTGGTATCTATATAGATACCTAGTTTGTTGCGGCCTTGGGGGGTGTTGCGGTCTGAAGTGGTACGTGGTCAAGCTGACGAATCCTCACCATCACTGATTAAACATCTGCGATTGGCGCATTAATTTGCGGACCGACGTCCACGGCCATTGTCAACTTCAGCAGTAATTCGCGATTAACATGTGAAACAATTAATAATATTAATTGGTCGACTCAATGAAGCGACGCATCCTCACGACTCAATCTATATTAATTTTGTTATTAATGACTCATACATTAAATTAAAAAACATTCAATCAAAAACACAACGTTTTTTTTTTAACTTTCTGTTAATTATCAATAAGTTTTAGAAAATGTTTCATAATTACATAGATTATACCTTTTGAACCCTTTGAAGTGATAAAAATTCCTAAGTTTATAAATCCAACTGAATCTTCATCGGATAATAGGGACTATTAAAAATCATCCATTGATATACCAACCAAATTAAAGGGTAATTATTCTTTCCTGGACATTTTCTAGAATGCTTCAAAAGATGGCAAATGCTTGTTCTCTCAAAGAATTAAAGGAAACAATGAATGAATATCAGTTAGGCAATCATAAATAATTCCTATAAAATCAGACTTTAAGTATAAATAACATATATTTAAGATAAATATGACATAAAATAACTAATAAATTAAAAGACGCTTACCAAAATCACGTTTGTCTCTTCCTACAACAAAGTATAATGTACGTCTAATTAAGATAATATAAGTAAATTAATTAAAAATGATTATGCGGACAGCAAAAAGCAGATGAAATAACAGTTGGTAAAAATAAATGAGTTTATTATAAAAATCTGCAGAAGAATGAAGTATGGTGTCATTGAAGTGTTTGCGACGCGAACGATTTACGATCGAACTGGTTCGGCCGGTTATTATTTTAAGTGGCGAAGATTTGTCGCCGTCAGAAAACGTTCGACAAACAAATCCCACCGTCTTCCCAATGGCTTGTCCATTATGCCCGACCCCGGAACATCATTGATCCACCATCTACTGGTACGTCTTGCCTCCATAATTAATCTCCATGTCCGGAGGAGACAAGGATGCGACGATCCAAGCAAACAAACATTCCGAACGTATTTTAGAAAACAGAGGTAATTTTGGTAGGAAATGCAAAAAGCGAATCCTAGAATAATAAATATGACGAGATGAGGGTGCGTTGGATATAAAAGACGAACCCTTACGAAAAGTCAACGGGATTATATAACGCGCCAGAGGGAAACATTATTAGTTCTTCTTAACGCGGCGTTAATTCTATCAAGGCAGATGTACGCCTCTGTCTGGAAACAGACGTGCATCCATTGATTACATCCGACTCTGAAATTTAATTAAACTTCTAATGACGGAATAATAATTTCATTTTAAAGCAAGTCGCATTAAAACACGTTTACCCGAATGTTTTATTATCAAACTCCTATAGGTCAGAAGTTTTAACGAAATCATTTTGATTTTCCCATAAAAATACCTTTCGCTATGTTATTTCATTATTTAACACATCGTTACTCGCGTGGCGTCTGAGAAACTCTGTTAAATATAACGTTAATAATTGATTTATATAAATAATTTGATTAAGGGGAAAAATAAAAAATATTAGTATTTATTTTATAAAAATAAATAAACCACCATCTGCTAAGAATATTTTGCTGTTAATCCTTCGACGCGTTACCTAAAATGACGATTTGGCAGACAAAACTTTTTTAAAAGTATTTTTATGTTGATTTATTTTAGTTGAATCTTTTAGTATTCTATGTGAATTTTAGAAATATGTCACATTAAAAGTCATTAAACTCGTTACGTGCATGAATAATTGGGTAACTTAATAATAGTGTGGAAATTGGTTAAATTATTTTAATTATCAGCTTTTGTATAGAAACAATAGCATTAAATCTTTAATAAGGTTAAGGTTTAGTTACATTTTTTATTTATAAACTGTTAAATATTTTATTGACATATTATAAAGTTTAAAACCAAATAAGTTAGATAAAGTAAACAATTTAAAGGTTATAAGGAAATTGAATATATTCGTAAGTGCACTATTTACATACTTAGTGCACTCGAACTGGAAATGATTAATAATCCTATCGCATGGCATAAGTTAGTATGTATGAGTGTATCTAAATAATGATTCAGCGTTCGGATTGTTTGCGAACCTTCGGCGAGCGCAGCTCAAGTGCCCTTTGTTCTAAGGCACTCTGAATTTATTTATACCATTCCCGCATCCACTTTAATGACTACTCCGGTTTGCGTGCTCGCACTGTACCATCGCACACAGTGGATGCCTACTTTTTTTCTAGCCCTTAAACCTTCGCATCAAAGGGAACGTTTCTCGCACCCTCTCCCTCTCTATCGTTCTCTCCAGCCTACACGCATACATTCAGATGTTCCGCCTCTCAAATTATTCCAGATACTCGTGCATTTTATAATGCTCCAGAAAAAAAAAGAAGCAAAGATATACTGGGAGTTCTCTCTTTGTTGCGGACAACCTCGACGATTCGACTCATTTGGATCTCTTAATTAAGAGCATTTCCTCACTACAAATATTACTCTACATGAAGTAACAGTTTACACTAAAATTAACACCAATTTTTCAATTATTAAAGAGGACTGTAAATATTCAGCATCGTTTATACAATTAGTTCAAATTTGAGTAAATTTAGCTAAAAAAAAACTAAAATTGAATAAATATATAAATTAATTCATTTACTTTTTACAAAATATACTTAAATTGTATATCAAATAAAAATTAAAAAAAAAATATATTGAAAAATTACTTGATTTGTAGATTCTTAAGATGTTTCAAAATTATTGGATTTTTTTTTCCAATAAATATAATTGATTTATTTTTTATTTAAACAAAATTATTGCCCACAACTTCGGGCTAAACAATATTAAATAAGTATATTTGTTGATTATTTACATATTAAAAACTGTAAAATTACACCATTATTAAACTGATTAAATATTAAATACAAACGGAAATATTGTTATTATTTTTGTTAGTTTTTTTTTATAACGATTTCAATCGCATATAATTTGCATGTTACTCATTAAACTGGGACTATTAATTGAGCAGCAAAGCGCGATGTCCTAATTGTTCCGAAAATGTAAAATAGTCGAACCGATTCGTCGAAACTGATTTGATGAACGAATAAACGAAAATAGAATTAACAAATAACACGTCGTTACTCGTACAATATTTGTTTTTCCCGGAATGAATTTTGTATTAATTATTGCAGTAATACCCAAACAGCGATAATAAAATACGTTACATTTAAAGTGTATTAAAATAATAAACGGAACAAACAAAGCAGAAAAATGCTCGACTATAAAAATATTGACTAAACTAAATCCTATAGTGAGGAATTATTTATTGGGCGTCAAGCAGCGTTCTGGCAGGTTCATATATTATTTTCGGAATTATTTATTGCTGGTAATGAATTAGTTCTGATGATTGATTCCGTACTATTATAATGCAAACCTTTGTTTCCGATTTTTCGAATTTGTATAAATGCTGTTTGAAATTTAATCCGAACTGACGTTTTCCAATTTTCCAACGCTTTATTATGTTTGCCTTCGTTTTCCAGTGTTTTAGTTTTGTCCATTTACATTGGACCATTTGATTCGACCGAAAATACATTTTAATAATGCACCAAACGAAAGCGTTATATTGGAATATATCTGTTTGGCCGTTGGGTTCTTTAATTTTGGACCTGTTCCTAGGTTTAATCAGCAACCTGGTCATATTGGTTTACGTAGATGTTAAATTAAACATTTCATTTAAACAAATGTATAATTGTATCGAATCTTAGTTCTTATCGAGGCGCCAACAGACTATAAATTGTCACACTTGGCTCCATTCCAGTGCTAATATCACGAATTATTTTTGATTAAATTGATCTAGCAAAAAGTTAAAATAAGCCAGTGGTCCATTCTGGGAAACCAGTTGCTTTGATTGGACCGATTGACGCATATTTAATTTTTATTATTTTTACTATTAAGAGTTGTAAATAATCGTTTATTCATAGTTTTTTTTTAAATAAAAATGTTTATATGTTTCAAATTCAGCAACCAACCTTTATATCCGGCTACGTGATAAGGTGAGACAAGGCGCGGCGCACCCGCGATATTATGTCCTCGCGAGGAAAACAAAGGATCTAAAATAGGAGGCCGTAAATCAGAGGCGGGATTGATGCTGTTAGTAAAGGGAATCCTTTAAAACCAGGATGGGATTGAGGACGATTTCGGTCGGGCGCTGTTCTAAGATATATGGCCTCGTCTCGGATAAGAATTCTTATATATGTATAGAGCTGGGGAATAGTACGAGCACACTTATTTCACAATTGGGAGGAAGAGGGAAGAAAAAAATAAATATATGCAAATTGCAACCAAATAAGAAACGGCGGCACAGCGTTCCATGAAGTGCAAAAGCTTTCCCTTTAACAAGAGCAGAAGAGAGAGAGAGAGAGAGACGTAATAATTATTGTCTAGGATCATGTTATTAACCGATTCACTCGTTATTACCGTTCATTGATGCCATTAATCATTCTATATGATTCGATACGTGGATCGTGGGATCGAAGTAAAACAATATTATAGAGTCATTTGTCTTGTGGGGCGAGGCCAGGGAAGGGAAGTAAAATGGCTGTCAATGTCGCCGAGATTGTATCGGTTCCCCTTTTCTGTTCTTAGCTTGCGTTTGTCAGCTGCCTCTAACTTAGATAAATCAAATATTCTTCTTCTCTTGTGCCGCAAAAGAAAAGCAGGCCAAACAGTTGAATCTATTATGTTACTTTGTGGTGCCATCGTGAAATCTGGGAACTTCCGAGACAGCATTACAACTTTTATTCATTCAACAGATTGCTAAAACATCTTAGTCTTTTCTTCTTTGCAATTCAATCAACATATAAAATTCTCTGTACATACTATTATATAAATATAAACCTAAATATTTTACATATATAATACAATAGGAATCAAAGTTTATTAAAAAAAATCACCTTTAAATATAAATTAATGAATATATTTGTATATTGAATTTATGATTCAATCTCAGGCAAATTTAACTCTTTGAAATATCCGTCCAATACTTTACAAAAAAGACTTGCCTTATGTAAAATGGCATGTACACAGTAGTTTTACAAAAACCATTTGAAAATGCGCAAAGAATTAAACGTATCAACGAAAAACATATTTTAGAATTAATGTGAAATTCTTGTCTCAACTTGATATATTTTAAACACAGACTTAAAAGTACTTCTGTCTGGTAAGCCATAAAATAAATAGATTAAAAAAAAATCGAAAAGTTAAGAGGGTGCATAATGTAAAAGTTGAAAGGGTTCTGCAGCAAGTCGAAGAAAAAAATATAAATGGGGAAACACGCAGCATCAATCAGATGGAAACAAAGTTATGAGCTTATTACAGTTCAGTTTGTTGTTCTTGGCTATAAATCTGTGAGAAAGAGGGGTGGAGGTGTTGGAGTTCCTCGGGCTTTCGTAGAAGTGTTTTCCTCTCCGTAACACTGCATTTAAAATATTTAGAAAGTAATAAAAGTGGCTGAAAGAAAAGCTGCTTTCCTCTGACGATTTTCAACTAAATCATTTTTATCGCCGCAGAATAACACCCGACTGCAATTTCCTGGCTAGCAATTTACAGGCGCGGATGGATCCTAAGAAATGCATCGCAATAGTCCCTTAACTGAATAATATAGCCATGAAGTGATATTTGCTTCACGCTGAATTTCATCCCGCAATAATCAATATAGCAATTTCTTGGAAATTCTAAAAAGAATGGCTCTATTATGCATGTTATGTTTTATTTATCATTCGTCCTAAGTTACACTTTTGAATAAATAACATTTATAGCAATACCTCGCATAATCCTATTTCAATACACTTTTTGAAACCGGACAAACAGACTATAGAAAATTTTGTTTTAAAATTTTCAAACTTTAGTGAATTGAAGCCGCAAGACATTGTAGTACAAAACTGTATAATGAAACTATTTTTAATATAAATATATAAAAAAACAACAACTTTGAAAATAAAGTTAATGTAGAGTTAGTTGAAAATCATACAAAAGGATGAACAGCTTTGGAAGTTTCAAAAGTTATTGATACGATTGAAACTTTTGTAGAATGTATAACAGAAATTTATACCAGTTTAAAATGTAATCTGCGTACTATTTAAACATTACTTATAAAAAAAATGAAAATTTTATGTAATACAAATAAAATATATAAATAATGTTTCGTACAATTACAGACTTTTAATTACAGTTTTCTCTAACTCTAATAATAAGTTAATTTGTAGACTTAATAAATATAAATTCAACTATTTGTAAACACTGAACAATTATTAATTGTGGATAATTAAAAGTTAATCTGTAAAGTCAGATTTTAAGTCAAAATTTTTATACAGTTTTAAAGTCCTTGATTAGTCCAGTTTCAAGCAGTCTGGGATATTACCTGTTGTATTATTTTTTTATGATATTTTAAATAAATTAATGGACAATTTTTTTTTCTTACAACTCTGAAAACAAGATAAATCCTTTGACAAGTCTTGATATTCAAATATAAAGAATTTCAATTAAAATTGTTGTAGCTGAAGCAGATGGTGGGAAAAAAATGGCTTTTGGTAAATGCAAAGGCCGTGTGATTCGGCATCCTTTTATTTTACGCGTGACAGTGCGAAAAAGAAATATTTTTTAGATGATTGAGTACAGAAACGATTCCAGATCCATTAAGGATAATTGAATGAAAAGTATTTTCCATTAAAATTTTGAAATATTTTATGTAGATCTTTTATATGGGCGATAATTTATGTCGAGACGTAAATGTATGAAATGCATTGTAATTTGCGAACGTCGCAGAATACGAATAGTGGTACTGCTACCAGACGCACAGTTATTGAGAGTAGTGGGTTGAATGTAGCCTTGCCGTTCCAGATTATTAAATTAATCTCAATGTGAAGAATCATTTATCTACGTAAACTCATACAATTCAGGTGTAAGTTAATAGTCTCGAACATTGACAATACTATATCATCATGAGAGAGCGAAATTCGGCTCAGATTGTATTAAATCCTGAAGATGAGCAAATATGATTTACGACTTTGTCAATTAGCTCGATGCGCTTGTTCGTTGTACAACTAATTACCAAATAACGACACTCGGAAAGGGATAAAAATGTGGCGCAGAACGCACGCAGCAATCAATGCTGGAAGTATGGAGTATCCCCTTTTGTGTTCCTGCAATTTCGAAAGTGCGCAGGGTTAAGTTTCAGTAGCAGGAAGTTGCAACAATAACTCCCGCAAACTGTGAACCATTGTTTCCAGAATTATGTATATGCGTTACTAATTACTTTTGACTTCGGCATTCCCTACAAATAGTTAACTGCTAACCCTAACAGCTAAAAACAAAACACAAATTGCCATTATCACAAAACCGTACGGCCCATATGATTACGACTTCACTTACAAAGCAGGGAGTATAAAATTACTCCCTGCATATTAACTGTCCTTTTTATCTTCAAGGTTTCATACTTGTTATTCTGTTACATTTTTTTTTTGGTGGAGCTCCAACTGGGAATTGCCTACAGTAATTTGATCTTTGGAGGATAGTCCGACTAACTAGCATATTCTTGGGGACGTTTCCTGTCGTCCTGACACATACGCACGACACGGGAGGAGCCCGAAGGACCTAACAACGCGCGATGAATTTTAATTGAAATCTGTGCGCATTATAATGTCCAAAGACCCTGGGGGAAATTACGCACGAGCTGTTCTGATTCTAAACAGAAAAATAATTCTATTAAAAAAAAAGAATCCGAGTTTTTCCACCATCCTCAATTACTACGTGATCAAATTTAATTTTCCTTTTCTGCTTTATCCTATTCAATCGGCCACTTCAGAAATCAATTAAAAAGTTGGCATCGATGTCCATAGCTTACAGATAAGCCTTATATAATGCTAATATTTACTTTACACTATACAATATTTTTTTAAACTATCAATTTAATTGAACAAATTTCTTAAGAAATATTTTTTCTGAAAAACAAAGATTATTAAAAACAATTTCATCTTTGTAAATATCAATAAAATTTTCATCTAAATCTTTGAAAGTAAAAAATGATTGATTAATTTAACTAAATTAGGGTGAAATTGGTTATAATTTATGGTTGGATTGGTATAAAATGTGTAAGAATCCTGAGAACGTTATCCTTGCAGAAATCATTCAACCCGTCGTTGTTTCAATTGAATTATTCATTTATTCTGTGAAACGGGCTGTGCGAATCCACTTATAGGAAAATGTAGTAAGACTAAAACTAATGTAAAAGCAGAGATTGTCACCAGTATTTGAGATCAAAATTGTCATCCACATTTGCTACAACGTCGTTATCCTATTGATATCATTATTTGATAATAATAATAATTGATGATACAATTTATTTCATTGATGCTGAAATAAATGTATAAATGTTTGATACTTGTATAACTATAAATACTTTGAATATTTTTCAAGTATGTAAATAAAATTTAATTATTGTTATTAAAATATGGATGTAATTTTCAGGATTTCAGGATCAATAAAAAGCATAGTTTTTATTTTATTTATAGGAATATTTGCAATTATTATGCATTATTTAGTAATAAAACATATGGTTATTGAATTTATAAGTTAATATGTTTAACTTGTTTTCTTCTGAGTAGATCTGTTTTTAAGGAAAATAGTATATGGTTTTAAGAAGAAAAGTGTGTAAAAAACGTGTTTTCCGTTTGCGATAATATATTGAAAAAATGTGAAAATAAGGACGCTGTTGGTTCGCGTGGTTTCTGGCAATATAAGAATGAATAAATAAAGGAGAAGTGGCAAAAAAGGAACGAGATGGAAGATGCTGTAAAGGTTCCCGAGCATGTACGCTTTCTTTCTGGTATATTCGAGGAAAATAGGTGTAGGATATCCTGATAATAAAAATACAGTGGGAATGCAATAAATTCCGACATGAATGCAGCGGAAGGTGTAACGCGCTATTGTTCGACCAATGAAAGGGACATAGATAAAGCAAATCGCGTGAATAGCAATTAGAGCTGCGAGAGAGTCTATATAGAAAAAGAAGGAGAGTTTCAAAGAGAGGAAGAGAGAGGATTGTTAAAATTTGGTGAGCCGATGTTGTTTCGCTGTAGTTCTGTGCTTGAATTATAAATAAGTAGTAATGCTTTCTGTAAGTGAAAAGTTGAGCTGTTTTACGAGACAGAAGGACATCTTGCAAGAGGTGTAATATATATATTTGTTATGGATATCTGAAATTCTGGAATGGCTGCGGTGGAAACTGCTGAATTTATTTAACGATCGTGTACACACACAAGGAGAGAAGAGGAGTCGAGTATAGGCGACAGAGTATAGGGCACAATATCCCGGAGCGTTTGGAAAATTTACAACGTCCTGCTGTGCGGTCGGCCAACTTTGCAGGGCTGCAACTGCAGCTGATCACCGAAGCCAATCAGGAGGGGTCTATATAGATATTGTAGAGGCCTTGTTCTGCTGAGAAAGCAGCCAAGATGAGTGGGAATAAGAGCGAGAATCCGCTTGGCCGACTACAGCAGCAGCAGAAATAGAATGCGGCTTAGTCTAATCCGATCCGCTGAAATCTTAAATCAGAACTTACGGCACCCTTTTGTGTTTATGTGTATGTGTGTGTATGTCTCATCTCAGAGCCTCCCCTTCTTCTTACGCCATTGCCATTGTCCTCGGCAGCCATCTTGTTTATGCTTCCTGATTTATGACCCGCACACTGAGCATATAAGATTATTATAATCCAGCTGAAACACAAGAAACTGCCGAAGGATTTGGCGATTATGCGAGGCGCGACTTCAATACCGTTATGTCTTAATTAGGGGACACCTACTGACAGACCGAACACCACCCACCTACCTATCAACCACCCACGTCGCTTCGCCTCGACTCGCCTCGCCTCGCCACCTGCAAGTAAAGTGACCCTTGACATCCACGTGCTGCGACCCTCATCATGCACGAGGCGGGACCTTAACAACCGCGAGTCTGCGGCCGAACCCTGTGTGTAACTACTTAAAACAAGGGTGCTCAAGCTATACGCGAATCCGAAACTTTACTACCTGCATGCCTGCAGACTTACTAATTAGATACCAATCTAACACATCATTAATAAATCATCCGCGCAGTGAGCACATACAAACAATTCAATTAATTTCGGATAATTTTCCGGGATTCTAAACGTAAACTTTTCACTGCTTCAGAGGCCGTATCGAGCGTTCACTTCCTCGACTGATAAGGTCACGGGGGCCCGGAAGGGCACACACTCCAGATTAAGCTGCTTTATGGGTGTTTTATGACTTCGGGTAGGATGCGCATTCTCTTTAAATTTAACATACACACACACATACTCATACAACCGAATACGCATACATATATAGAGGCAATGCTTTTACTGCACCCCTTAATATTACCACTTTGATTGTTCATTAAGATGATATCATTAAAATCATAATTTCATTTTTAGTTTCACCTTCCAGAATTTAAGCTCGTTTGCTACAATCACTTTCTAACTTAGTTCCACTATTAACTAAAATTTTACGTTTATTATCCAATAGTAATTTACATTTTGGACTCAATTTACAAACACTATTATTACTTGATAAAACACGCAGAACTAATTCTGACCATTCTAATCTTTACATAATCCTATTCACCCAGTTACACTTGTCTAAATAAAACTTTACAATAAGTTTAAATAAACAATATTATTTATTACAGCAGTCACAGCATAACAAATAAAAATTAACAAATAATCACAATTATATAAAAATAATCAATCGTAACAAAGAGCAAATTTGTAAATAAAAGATCACCAAAGTTAATTTGTATAAATAGAAAAAAAAAGTTGAGCTTTGTAATTTGTATTGTTCAGGTACCAAATTCGAAGCATTTCATGTTACGCCTTAAAAATGTATGTCCGTAGTTATATAACAATACATTGGCCAGTGCGGCATTGAATATAATGAACATCGGCAGCGATAAAAGTTCGTGTTGACGCGCCGAGAATTCCAAATCGCTTCGAATGGACCCATTATCGATTGCATCTGAACTAAACCAATAAGACAAAACATTATAGGAAACAGTCGACTCAGCCGAAGCCAACCAAAGTGCTTTTGAAATCTTATTATTGAATTACTTTCAACATAATATTATATTATTAATATAAAAAACATCATTTTTTACTTAATACATTTGTATAGCATTAATATACAAGGAATTTTGTGTAACTAAGTAGAATCATGTCTTCAAAAGGTAGCTTGGAATAAAATAACTGAAATAAGAAATGGATATTTCAATGCCTGATTGAAGGCCTGATTCAACCACTTTTTATGTTTTATAATTACAATTGATTATTAATGTTTCTCAGAATATATATTATATTTTTTTCACGGTAGATATCTTTCAATAATGCTTGGAGATTTTATGATTCGCGCAGAGTAATTCTGCTTGTTGAAAAGTTGTGCTGCAAGTAGGTCAGAACAAATCAAGAAGTAGTTAAATAAATTCGCGGCTGTGGCTGTGACGTGGGTGGATAAGTTTTTCTGAAGGTTGGCAACGAGGAGTTTTCGGGCGTTGAATGGAGAAAAGTATAAACAAGTCATTTCCTTGGGCCATATCGTCGGCAGCCATCAGGAGGAAAAACGGCAGCCACGAAAATCCCAAATATAAACATAAACGGCGTTGTTCTATAGTGCTGTTGAATTTTTCAATAACCATCAAAGATGAACGTGAATATTTTTATATGTATAAGCAATATGGTAAAACGGTAGGAACGAGTTTTGCTGCCGGGCGAAGGCCACCCCCAATAAACATATTTCTGTTTAGAAATTGCCCACTCAACGTGGGATGAGTTGGGGGTGTAGGTATTTTCGCATTGCTCATCTCACCTGAAACAACTATCAGCAGTAGTAGAAGCAGCAACTTGTAATTTTAATAGGGAAAAAAGAATCCGGTTTACAAATTGAAATATTTATCCTCAGGAAATGCACGGAATTACACCGTCGCTTCGAAACTCTTAGGACTTTGATGTATTCGTGCCCTTTGTGTGTAATAAATAAAATAACAGGCGAACTTCGTCGGCTTTACGTTTTCACAATTCTTCATTCAAAGCTACCGAATAAATAATGTATAAACACAACGATTTCCGTTTGCATACAATTAGAACGTGCTTCAGGAAATGCAATAGTCCGCATCGTCACGCAACCGTTAATTTAGGTGATATTGTCCTTTTGATGAAACAACAACAAAACCCCCTATTTATGGACCTGTGAAATGGCTTCACACTAAGTGAATCCACAACAGGCACGCAAACATGTTTCCACAATTTACCTTTTCTCTTCTATTTCTCGTCAGTTTATATAAATGTTCTCCGACCAAGAAATTCGTAAGTTATCATATTTAATATATTATCTACAAATATTTTTATACCATCATCATTTTTACTACAAGCATTCATAACAATATTATTGGAAAGTTTTTATCCTAAAACAATTTACATCCTTCATCCTTCCTTCAAGAATTTAGTGAAAATAGTTTCCAATCATCAGAATATATTAACGTTAATACTATATTCATGATATTTGCTAATATAATCCTTGAAAAATATATAATAAACTATATCCATAGTTCTTCATCATAGAACATATTATATAGTTTATGTAATCTTAAAGTTTTATAATTGCTACTTAACTTATCTCATAACTTTGATAACTTTTGATATAGTGGAATGGTTTATACAAAGTTAGCAGAGCCGTCACTATATTACTATCTTCGTTACATATTGTTTAAGTAACTTCAAGTACATAAATTGGAAATTAAGTTGACAATGAGATTACAAGTATTTTCTTAAATATGACGTAACATTAGACCAGATCTGCCCATTGTACCTGAAAAATATAGCTTACCAAAAAAGACATACAGCAATATTGAATACTTTCCAGAAATAAAAGATGCGGCAGACAAATGAGCAATTATAATAAATGTTTTTCACGAGTTGTGGCTATGTTGTGAATCACAATATTTTGTAAATTTGTTAAAATTCCTAAAGTAAACTATATAATTGAGTTAATGAAAATGTATAATAGCACGTTTCTCTGCCGAAATAGTTGGATAATTTATTAATTACAAATTTATTTAAAAATCTTTGTTAGTACAAGTGTACTAAATCATATTTCATTTTTAATATAAAATTTCAGTGTATTTTCAATGTTTTTATATAATTTTAGGTAGGACCTGTAGGAAATATAGTAATGACAATATTAGAAATATGCCCTTTCGAGAATAAGTTTCAAACCGAGTTCAATATAAATTTGAAGAAGGAAAATGGTTCCCAATGGATCGAAAGCGAATTGAAGCTACCGTTTGACATAGACGACAATATTATGGTAAGATTAAAATGTGCAATTTGTGCGAAGGGAGTAAATATCGTTTCCCTTCCCTTCTTGCAGTTTAAAATATCCTTTGACAAATGGACAGGAAGCGAATGGAAGGAAGGCTATCAGAAAGGCGAGGGTTCCTTCTGCGAGTACGAAAGAAAATATTTTCAGCAATTATACAGAAAATTAGCAGCTGCCTTCCATCCGGAACTTCCCAGTGATTGCCCCATTTTGAAGGTTGTAAATCTCTAGTAAAATATATTTAATTACTCGCTTTCAAATAAATTAATGTCTCTGCACTTTTGCATAGAAGAAAATAAATAAAAATAAAACAAGTATACAAATGTTTGCTGCAGGGTCATTACAAAGCGGAAAAGATTAGCGTGGAAGCAGCGGATATCGATTTTCCGTCCGTCCTCTATGGTAAATTCAGAATTACATTCACTGGATATAAAGGAAACAGTACAATTTGGTGCGTGGAAAGCCACCTTACATCAACCGCTAAATGATTTATGGCAGCAATCTGATTAAATTAAGCCCCTAATTATTTGATAATTGTACTTGATTGTGTTTCCAGTTACATAGATAATATAAACTAATCTGAAATTCTGAATGCAATACGAAATGTCCATTGATATTAAAACCTGATTACATTCAACGCAAAAGTGTATTATTCCTACCATACTTTTATATTATTATTTTTTTTTCTCTCTGCTTCAATGTTGAGTAGAATTCACCACAATAACCGTGTAGTCGGTAATAACAGTGAACGTTCTTTTCTTCTCCCTCCTTTCCCAAACGACGGATAAATTACACCCAGATTGCGAATTAATTTCAACTTTTCCGCTCTCAAAAGATTTTTCAAGTGGGGTAAAAAAAATGTGGTTCGAAAATTAAAACCTGATTTATGAACATCGACGTGTGGTATAAAAAAATGTTATTGGCAATTGTAACTTCAATAAATTGTTATTTATTGTATAAATTATTTTAATTAACTAAAAATATAAATGAAGTATTTGTAACCATATTATTTTTAAAAACCGCAATTCAAATATTTGTTAATTTAATTGGAATTTTTTTTATAATTAAATATTTTACTATTATTATTATATTACATGTACATTCCTGATTTTTCAATAACTGTATTTGAAAGGTAATTGTAATGTATAATATCTGTAGATATGTAATTCCAAAATATTGATGTGTGAACACTACTTATTGCGTACCTTTTCACTGCATTAAAGAGCGTTATTTTTACGTTCATTTAACTTTGAATTACAGCTAAATGGGTGAAACCACAGTATTGTATGAATACTCACTACATTCCTCAAATATCCAAGTTTCATATGCATCTTTTGTATCCATTCAATCTATTATAGTTTCCGAGAAAATCTCTAAAATATGAAAATACTTTTTTTAAGATTTAGTTTTTTCATAAATATATTTTCAAAAAACTTTAAAAGTATCATAATTGTTTCTATGTTGTTTTTGCTAAAGAAAACTTACATTTTATTACTTAGTTATATCCGCTATTTTATTTCAAACATTAGTATTTTTTTAATATTTAGAAATAATAATAATATAATATACAGGTAAAAATACACTTACTTGGAACTTTGTTATAGTATGTTGTTTTCATGAATACAGAAAGTGGACTTAGCTTAGAAGTTTAATTATATTTTACTTTGAAGATCAATAATTGATAACTAGAAAATCGTCATTAAAACAGATCTAGAGTATGAAATACATGCTGTAAATTTGTAATTCGGGATGAGCATTAATAAATCTTGCTTTAAGTGTATACACTTTACATGTATCGATGGTTGGCTGCACTTTTCGCTAATTGGTAATCGGATCAGTGGGCCGAAATAATTAACAAGTCTCGAGCATCCCGACACCGACTAAAAGGAATCCATCCGTTGACGCTTGACACCGACTTCGCCACTTATTACATTGATAATATGTTTATGTTTCATCTGTTATCCGATATGGGAATTCTTATATTTATTTAGATATATGAGCGAGACCTAATTTCGTGTAACCAGCTCGTTAATGTTGGGAAACGTCATCCAAACCAAACCCCTCCACCGTCCCTCGACAAACCGCCCACGCGAACAATTTTATTTACGGCTCCCTTACGGCCCTGGGCTGCTTTCCGGCGACAAAACTTATTTGCGAATTTTGTTTGGAAATTCCGTCGCGCGAAATTTATTTCAATTGTTCGGAAATGGAAAATTTTCTAAACATTCCGTTTTCGGCAATTAATCTTCCACCGAATTAGAAACTTTGCCACATTGATGGAGTTACATAAAGAACAAGCGCTGTTTTCTCATTGTTATCTATTGTTTGCATGTAAATACTTGACGTGGCATAAGTAATACATTATGTACAGCGAGGCGAAGTATCATGTTATTAATGTAAATAGGTTACGTCTCGTAACAAATAAAAAATAGGTCAAAGTTACTCAATACTTCATTCTTCATAATATATATCGTAGTAAATGTATACACTTACCAGATAATTGAATAAACCAATTAGTTTTATGAGATGTAACAATTATTTTTGTATTTTATAAAAAAAAAACAGTAACTTTTGTAAATTGATTCTTATTATAAACTTAATAATTTATTATATAAATATAGTTTATACTTTGATATACAATATGCACACCAAATGAACTACAAGAAAAAAAAAATAAATCAACATTTTTACACTCATATATTTTGGTGATTTAAATAAATATTCTTATTTTTCAAAGAATAATAATTTCTATAAACATAAAAAGAAAATTAATCAATACATAAATTTGTTTAAAATGTATACATTTACTAATAAATGTACATATTTATTTTAGTTCATACATCAATAGTATTGTAAAAAAAAATAATAATAAAATCATTTATCTTATTTTTTATCGCACCTTTGTATGTGCCAAATATATTCTCCTTCTGTGCCAATTCACAATCATTCACGTCAGGAGTATTTCGGTAATTTAGTATGCACCTGCTGTCGACCGTAATCAGCATTGAATCTACTATGAGCAATTGTTCCTGTCTCTCTTGCAGCTTCACCTCAACTAGACCATAGCTCACCATAGACTCGTATACATAAACTCGCCTGTTAACGATAGATACACACATATATATATTAATATAACTCAACAATGTGTTTGCCTTCCACTCCAATTACTTTATTACCATTAACAGTACTTATGTTAATATATTATAATAATATTATGCTAAAATAGAATATTTCCTTAGGATATACTAAAGTTGATAGTGCTTTATTGATATATTTAGTTAGTTATATAATTTTTTTATGTCGAGTAATTTCATTTAAAATCTGTTCATCAATGCGAATATTGAGTAAATTTAAGATCACTGTTGACATTAAATGGATAATCTTTCCCGGTGGTTACCATTATGATGATTTTATTTTTAATTTGTCGATTGACTGTCGACTTGTTAGTAAACTTCAATAGTATATTGATGCTCTGCACTATCATTATCCATCGACTTGGCTGAAGGTCCATATGCTAAACCTCATTCATTTCACTGTCCATCTGTGATGAACGATGGCCCTATTGCTGCAAGCACCGATAGGGCTCACAAAGGGCCTGGATTGACCAGGATTTGAAACTGTGACCACTGGCACGTGAGTAGGGCTACTTAACCATTTGGCTATTAGTCGCCCTAGTTAGTTATATAAAATAATTTATCAAAAATACCGAAAGAGCTTACATTACAGCGCCATGCAAAATTAATCGCCAATTTAAACATTCAATATAATATTTACATAGTAATTTTAAATTATATTGAATTGCAGTTCATTTAATATTTTATAATTTATATTTGCCCAATAAATTATTAAAAATATTACTAGGCAAAAAGTAAAAGTCGATAGTTCATTTGACCAGTTGAAAATTTTACAATTTTATTTAATATTTGACTGTACCATTTTTTGACAAAGGATAAGATTTGTGATTAAATTATAAATATAATGAAAATAAAATTAATCAATTTATGGATGTTTCAAGAAAAAGTTCGGGGAAATGTAATCAGTTTTAACTTAGGATTTGGCAACACGCGGCTCCGGAGCCGCAAGTGGCTCTTTTGATAAAAAATAATAATCTCCTTCGTATAATCTTGGAAGCCACCGCTAGATTGAATAGCGAATAAATATTTTTTCGATCGTATCTTAAAAAAGTTCATTGCTTCAACAAGGTAGTTGAGCCCTGGTCTAACCCAAGAGGGTTCAGTTTGTGTTGACGAAATAGTCACATAAATATACAATGTAATGTGTAACCGTTTTTGGGTATATTCCCCAAGCTATTCAAAATAATCACGAACAAGTAACCGTTTGTATATTTGATGGATACGAGACATATGTGTTTGAATCATTAAGAAGAATGTTGTAGGCCTAATGTATATACATATTAATTATATAACAGATGATTATGGCAACAACAACAACCGGACTAATCGAGCAACTAAATTTAATAGAAATAAACCATACATTAAAAGTCATTATGAAATTTTCAGACTAGTAAATCAGCACTGATCGAAGTCATAATATGCGAAGAATAGTGTTGTATAATGAAATAGAATATTGAATATAAATATATAATTTCCAACGTGAAACATGAGTTAATACCGTTATTCATACGGTATGGATCAAATTCAATTCGAAAACATATTAAATAGACGACACCAGTTTTTGCAAAAAAAAAACAAAAAAAAAAATGTTCGTGCAGTTTGTTATATACGTTAATTAAATATTTCCAATTATCCCTTCAGTTGAGCCCATCGACGGTAGTTTGTTCATATTCGAATTGAAAATGCTATAACAAAATCCTTTAAATTCCAGGTCATTGTGTGTTCGGGCAAACCAAAAATTTAATAACATTATTCATAGCTTTTTTAAATTTCCATTACATCTCCAATATTGATAATTCAATTGCGAATTCGGAAAGGTGCGGATCATTTTTTTTTTATATAAAAAAATATATTGGGTTTATTTCATCGTTATGGATGGATTTAATTGTAACAAATAAATACTACATTGGAGTGCCGCAATTACTGGCTGAAGGATTATTAGTGTATCGATGATAAAGAAGCATCTATACTGCGCAATTGAGATTCGGATGATACTTGTACCTTCCAGACTACTTTGATCGAATGCCAATAACGAGGTTGTTCAAGTGAATCAATTATCTACAAAACTGAAGTATTCGTATACATCGTATATTCTTATAAATTGAAATCGGTGTATTAAAGTATATTTCAATTCACTTTATTATTAACGATTGATTTGAAGGGATTTAAAGCTTTTCATATTTCATTATTTTTTATAATATAAATAAAATTTGACCTAAAACATTATTGTTATTAATAAATCTATAAATTGGTATAAATATATTAAATCCTATTGCCGGCATTGAAACTTTGTAAAATCCTAAAATTTATTTTAATACTAAACCTTTGATATTATAGATTTTTGTTTCATATATTAATATGATTTTGTCGAGTTATTACATTTGCTTAAGTTAGCTATAAAAAAGATTCACCGGTAAATGGGAAAGTTTCATAATTCACTTCAACTAAATCTTTAAGCTCTGGTAAGATTTCACCATTTGTTTTAAATTCGTATATTTTTAGCATTCTCATTGTCAATTTTTCATTCCTAAAAATCCTGGGATTTAAATCGTAAATCCCAGTAGTTGAAATTATAAAAATCTTCTAGTTTCCCAATACTTTTTACTATTATTTGTATTACATAAGAGGTAAGGTAATTTTTTTTTGAATGATAATGAATTAACATATTCATATTATAACTCATTTGAAGTTACATAGAATATAGTATTAACTAAAAGCATAAGTATATAAAAAAAATCATTGTCTAAGAAATACAGTTTATATATAAAATCTTCTACACTAAGACAAAACCTGCTTCATTCACTGTATACCTGACATAATTTATAATTAGCTGTCATAAATGTCAAATGTAAGGTTTTCAATTGTAACTATACTGACAGCTGTCAATAACGAAACTTTTTTATATTTTTTCCGCGACGCCCCATGTCGAAACATTGGTCTATCTCAGGGCGATTTTAAGTTAATATATCAGCCGCTTTTTGCGGAAACCCCTGATGTAGTATATTATTAGTCTGTTTTCATTGAAGATGTGGATGGAGCATTAGATTTATATCCAAGTATATGAAGTACTTGGATTTGAATCTAAACAAAAGTACCTCTCGGCATTTGTATTTCATTAAAATGTAATCTAATTAAAAAAGCAATGATTCTAATTGTTATTGCGATAGTTGCTACAAGTTAAACGAGAAATAAGAGCGTCGTTCTGGTAATATATCGTAGTAATTGTTTCAAGATGCCGCCTTCGCAAGTAATTTGAATGGGTTCATTAATGAATTGCAATTAATGGCCGAAGGCGAGGATGCAGAACGGAAAAATAAAGTAAATAATAATATTAATGGAATCGCGGCGTCTGCAGCGTCGTCGTCCTGAGAGCGTCCGCCGCTCCTGCCACCTGGCGCTAATAGGTGTAACTAGTATTCATTGTCGTGGGAGACGGGCGACGCATTAGGACCAGAAGGGCTTCGCTTGAAGGGACTGGCGGTCGCGCGCGTTTATAATTATTAAAAACGGGTCGGAGGGCTTTCGAATAAAGTTACATCAGCACCCCCCATCATCAACAATCGTTTATTACGCTCTCTCACATTTATTTATCGTCCATATTTCTCTCTCTCTCTGTTTGCTTCTGTTTCGAAACTCGCGGAATATCATTTAGTTTTGCACGATGGAACGCTTGTTCGCTAATTCGCCAGGAAAGATAAAAGCAATTAAAGTATTTCCTTTCAACAATTTTAATGGTCGTCGCTCTGTAATTTCAACAAACAGAGCGGGGAATGAAGAAGAAAAAGTAGAGGAAAATAAGAAGAGTGAAGGAGAAGAAGAAGAAAAAAAGCAGGAATAATATGAATTTCTTGCCCCGGGGTGGGCGAGACTGGGAAATGATCGAATTACAAGTCACGTTGGCTCGGATAACTTTAAATTAAAGAAAAGGAGTTTACGCCTGCCGAAGAGTTCGCGCGAAAACTTTTTTTCGCAGCCGGCAAGGCAAAAGTGATGGGAACTTTCACCTTAATTACTTTATTTAAATTATCGACACAAGGTGGTAATCCTCGGTCGGAATTTGCGGCTTTCGCATGTATCAGATGTTTCAGCGATGGCTTCGAAATGCTAAATTTAATTAATTCGCGGCTTGTCATTGGAAAATTCAATTACCACCTAATGCATAAGCGAATTAGAGAGAGAATCCGGCAATTAGCGTGTAATGCACCTGGCTATAATTCGTTTGAAATCGGAATTTGCCATACATATTTATAGATTGTTTACACTCAGACAATTCGCATATTGGTATGCAGGATTCGTTATAATTACTCAATCAATCAATTCTGATTGTGTCTATTTATCCTGTCACTCCAGCAATTACACAGAATATTCTCAGCTAATTTACGTAAAGTAATCATGCCACACATTTGCAATCACTCATTTTAGTATGACATTACTAAATATTATTAGTATTATCATCCCTTTGTAACAGTATATTATTTTTTTTGTTTTATTATGATTATTTAGTACATATATTCTAATAATTATATAGTTCACTAATTAATAAATATTTAGTTACAAACTCATAATTTAAACATATTTGTTTCGTAATATTTTCTCTAATCTCTGCAAAATATTTCGAATAATATTAAATCGAAATATTTTGCAGCGAACTCGAAATAATCAATATCTAGCGGTGTTATAAAATAATACATTTATGAACGTAAATTGTAGCAAATTGCGTTTTCTTGAAAACCGTACAATAAAAGATATTACTGCATATTGGTATTCATAGAACGAACATTCGCAGCTGTTACTAGATTCAGTATTTTGAAGTTTCCCAAATAATACGTGGATATTTATGTAATTACTGGTAAGATATTTTTTACTCACTATATGTAAAAGTCGCAGACAAGTCATTTTGTTTTAATATCATATTTTTTGAAGGCCAACTAAATACAATTTTCCTATCGTAGAGCATCAATATACTACTGAAGTTAACCTACAACACGACAGCCAACCAACAATTTAAAAATCAAATCATCATAAGGGTAACTATCCACCGGGAAAGATTATCCATGTGAATAAAATTATACGACATAAAAAAAAATATTGAAAATGAGCCCAAAAATGATGGTGGATTAATTACAAAAACTTGTCTATGTAAATTATCTATATCGTGTCTATCTCTTGTTTACCTTTCACGAATTTGAACTAATTTATAAATAATTACGAAATTGCGGAACTTAAAAAAACGTTAGTAATTTATAATATCGACGTTTTTTTTTAAGTTTAATATTCATTATTTGTTTTGTAAATATTTTTCATTTTATAAACATTATCTAAATTATTATTTTCTTAAAATAATAGTAATTACAAAAATTGAACAAACAAATTAACAATTATTTTTAAGACATGAAAAATTGCAAGATACTTTTTATTGTCAACTGAGTTTTTTTTTATATACGTAATTATGTATAGAAATGTGAAGAATCATGTGATGTAATCGACTGAAAGCACTTGAGGTATGCCTGGAAATAGTTCACATTCCTATGGTAAGCTTGTTTTAATGGCGTGATGAAAGTTTCGTCAATAAAAGCTTCATAAACTTTGAACACGCTTTTTGTTTTCAGATTTGAACGTATGGTTTTATGAAGATTTAGTATAAGTTACAAACTTACTTTATCGTTTACTAAATATATAAGAAAAAAACTTGTATTTGTGTTATATCAATTTTATGTACATTCAATTCAATTCAAAACTAACAAAAACAAAAAATGATTTTTTTAAATTTATAATGTAATTATAAACATTTTATTAGTTAACATAAAATTAACTAAATTCAATATATTTATCAAAGAAAAAATATCTTGGTGTATCATTTCCTGACTTATTTTATTATTATTTTTTTAATAATGAAACGAATATTTAGATGCAAAAGTTTATATTTTTTTGTTATAATAAGATATAAATTGATGTATAAATTGCTGATTTATTATTATAACAATGGATGAATGGAAGTGAGAAATCTATGAGGCCGTAGATAAATTTGTGGATTGATAAAAAGAACTTTTCCTAAGTGTTTTATTATTCTATTGAAAGAAGCGGTGAGTGTAAGTTTTAGTATTTGGTTGGGACCGGTCGACAATTCCGCAGGGTGCAGGTTTGATTTATACCCGATTTTATAATGGATCGGTCGGAAGGCGACCCGAAAACCGCCTATATATCAAATTAGATAATTTCTTGAGGTAAAGGACTGGACACCTGCTGATGACCATTGCGGTCCGCTTCGACGTGGAGGTAATCAATGCCCCTGCCCCGCCCTGTTTACTTGCTAATTCCATAAACTAACACCAGGGGCAAGTGACAAATGGAGATTAGCAGACGAGGCGAAATTCAATGGGATCCACGGAGCTGCTGTCTCCATTCCACCATAGGAGCATCAATTATCGCACAAGCACACATCGATACCCACAAACACGACGACGCCGCCGCCTTACATAAGGATGCATTCATAAAATATATTGCACACCAACAAAAAAAAACGCAGATTTACAGCGAAGTTTTGTGATAGATGGAAAGTTTTTACCCCGTCCGTGCTCGACGTTTAAAGACAATAAGTCTTCCAAAAAAAAATTATAATAAATGTGCGCGTACAGGATTAATTATTATTTTCGTTGTTTATTTTTTTGCGGGGTGTTACTACGTCCGTTGACGAAACATCTAAAAGATTTTTATTAATTAATTTTAAGGGTTGGAGGCGTAATAAATATTTGGCGTTAACGAGCAGCCGTGGGGATAAGGAACAGCAGATAACTCGCCCCTTAAATAATTACGTTTACGTGGATGCTTTCGCTCTAAATCCAGGATTACGCGATAAAAATGGACGCAATTTCTCTTCAGGTAAACGATATGAGGTGTCTGATGATGGAGTACGTCTTATGGTGGATGCGCCCGGTACGTCATTGCTTGGCGCTTGCTGCGACCGGAATCCTAAACAAGTCAGTTAATCACATTTTGTGGCCTCCGACGTAATTTTCTGGGAATGAAAACCGTTTGATGTGGATAAAAAGGGGTCATCATTTATCGACCGTCGGCCATCCGAAAAGTTATATCACGTCCCAACCTCCGTTTTTATTGCCGGGGCAGTAATTACAATTTAAGTTGGCGGCTATAAAAGCGCGAAATTTATCGTCGCCAGTTATTTCTGGATATCAATCAATCAAGAATACACAACAAATTCTCATTTCCAGCTTCCTTCCTTCCCACCATCCCGCATCTCTTCTCTCCGTGTTACGTCAGTAGCACCGATGTGACACACGCGGCGCGCAATCCCCTGTTCTTCATCTATTGACTTCATTTCCAATATTCGGCGGCGCAAAGTTCTGTGATTCTTTGTACTTGATTGATTACTTTTCAATATGTTTCTCCAAATCTCCTCATATTATGTGGAGAGACCCAGAGATGAATCATGCCTTCAGCGCTTTAATCTACATATAATTACAAAAGGTACGAAGTGTCACATAAATCCTGACTAATGACACTGTTTTTTTCCAAATATAAAAAAATAATAATAAAATCTTCTACAAAATTAATTATTCCTAATTATAATATAGTAGATTTTACAGTTAACGCAATATCCAACTTAATCAATTATGTTTTTTTTAATAAAATATTGATTTTTAATGGGAGCTGCACTTAACTAAACAAATATTTCAAATCATTCCAATTAAATTATTGAAAAAATAAATGTTTATATCTTTGGACAAAATGTAAATAAATTAATATTTCCTTGTTATTTGTCAGTTTAACATCAATATTCATAAATAAATCAATATATTAGTTTTTTATTAATTATTTATCAACAAACATTTGGGCTATGTCACTTATGTATTTATTGATGCATTAATATCATGTATTATAAATAAGTAATTCTGTCCATTTTACTCTCAAACTATACCAAACTACCTATCGATTAGATTCTATTGTTGGATTTGTATACTAAATATTTTATTTAATGGATGTAATTCGAAATACAAATAATAAATAGGTAATTATATTACTCAATCTCCTCCAGCTATCTGCAATACACTTAGATGCAATTAACAGGTGAATTAACACGAAAGATATGCTTGCATTATTAAAGTAAAAAATTGGTTTTACTTTAAGTTATGCCAATTTATGTTAATAATAGCAATATTTATTATAGAAACCATAAATCAGTGACAAAATATTTTGTTATTTAGATAATTTGAAAGTCATTACAATGTTTTTTTTTTCAATATAATAAAATATGAAGACAACTTCAGGTTATAATCATTTCTAAGAGTTTTCAGGAAACAGGACAAATGGTTATTTATTTTTAATTGTAGTTTGATAGAACATTGTATAAGACAAAATAATTCTAACAATTGATGAAAAATATCAACATTTAAAAACTTGTTCTTGTAAATTCCAATGTATTTAATGATCATTGAGTAACTTGAGTATTTCTTTAATACATATATCAAACATTATGTAAAATTGTTATCTATGTTCTAATTATTATTTCCTGAATATTAAATAATTTCAATTCTAATAAACAAAATGTAAATATACAGTAGAACCTATGTTTGCGCGATTTGTAACATTTCTTTCAGTGTACATATGTACAGCCTGCTGAAACGATTTTTTTAATGGATTTTGAACCAATTCATCACAAAAAGATGCGCGTTTTGGATTAACACGAGTAGCAGTGAATTATGTATGTGCATTTTTGAAAATTTCTCCATATGTACAATGAGAATTTAAATATTTTTAAAATGTTTCCATGTGTAATTATTTATTTTGTTTGGATGCACTTTCTCATATATTTCGTAAATCTTTGATTTATTTTCTAAGTGCGATTTTTTTATGCGGTCTCTATCCACCGCGAAAAAGTTTCTATAATGTATTATACAAAGTTATTTGTTAATGTAAGAATTTATGTAAATTTCGAATATATTTTTCGTGCGATTTCTTTTATGAGCACAAAAAAAAGTTTCCCTGTACGTTTAATTTATATAATCTCTTAATTACTAAATAATATATAAAAACAAATTAAATTTCGTTCATACAACATTAGGTTCCAAACGATATATAAAAGCAAAATTCGTTCGCGCATTCATTCAATTATTCCGATTTAATTTTGCTTTCATATATAACACACAAAGTAGTATTCAATCAAGCATACATTTTTAATGAGAAGTTTAATTGAAGCATTGCAAACTAAAAATAGACCAAACAATACATAACTATGTTTCAGCGTGTTCTTGTATCTACACATTTTTTTTTGCAATTTATTTATACATCTTTTTTTCGCTGGCTACTCATTAAAAACCGTAATTATCTTCAAAGAGCAACCCAACGAACCTTAAACTAACGACTACCAATTTAAACTTACAAACTCATCTCCAAAATGAACACATAATAAATTGGAGGTGGTTGCTCTGTTTTTTTCTTCTTCTCTCTTTTTCTTCCACTCACTCCGTTGATCAATGAACGGATTTAAAATGCGAACGTTTTTTTTTAAATATATTTTTTATTAAAGTTATTATATTTATAATTATAACGTGTTTGCATGGAGTATTATAATGTGCAAACTTTCGGGCAGCAATTTATAGATTTTTTTACGTTAAAATAATAGCGGATTCGATTGAATAATTGAACTGTAAACTTTTTCCCCATTCCAATTAAACGACGCTGACAATAAAATGACGTCCGTGTAATTATTGAAGTTTTCATGGTCGTTGGTGAACGAACGAATGAATGAATGTGCCGTAGCAAATTACCAGCTAAAATCCAATTGTCACACTGGAATAACATTTGTTTCAATTTTCCCACCCTTTTCCAAATTGCATCTGATAAGAGCTCGTAATTACGTAATTAACGCCTCATGTAATTTATTATTAGCTTCTCCACACCGTGACCTAATTACATCATTTCCGCGCTGGAAATTATCTTCTAAAGCACACGTACCTAAGATATTTTGAGATTTTTCTTTTTGGTGGATGTTATTTTTATTCTATCTCTCTCTCTCTCTCTCTTAGCTGTTATCTCGGATGATGCTTTCCGTCTCAAGGTGATTAATAAGGGATGAGATGTAATTTATATTGGAACGTGATGCCCTCAGAGTGTGAGTTATTAAAAATGTTCCTACATCGTAGCTTTCATTTCTCTCTACTCGACTTCTTCTTCTTCTACTTTTTTCACTCTCTCATTCTGTCTTTCACCAAGGGAAAAAATGGTTGTCACTAATGAAAGAATTCTGCCACCATTAAGGCATCACATTGCGGAAATAATAGGAAAATATTTGGGGCTCGTTGTACATTTTTTTTCTCCTCCTGTTGTTGTTGTTCGCTTCGTTCCTGCTGCACGTGAAAAATAGGGGTATAAGTCTTAGTTCATAGTAGTGAAAAATGGTTTTGTTAATAAAAGTGACATTTTTCTTGAGTACCACTTATTTGTTTTGTTCAGAATGATTATTAATAACCATGTGTATAGCTTTCTTTATGGACACCCAAATTGTGTATATCTTATTCAGAACTACGGATAATCTTTAGCGGTGGAAAGTTACCATTATGATGATTTCATTTTCAATTTTGTTGGTTGGCTGTCGTCTTGTAGATTAACTTCAGTAGTATATTGATGCTCTGCGATTCCACTATTTCCTTTAACTATGAATCTGCTACTATCCTTAACACTATCATTGTCCTTCAACATGACTGAAGGTCCATATGTTGAACCTCATTCATTTGACTGTCCATCTGTAATGAACGATGGCCCTATTGCTACAAGCACCGCGAGGGCTCACAAAGGGCCTAGCTTGACCAGGATTTGAACCATCACTGGTTCGATCATGGGTAGGGCGACTTAACCATTCGGCTATAAGATTTGTTAGTTTAAGTTAATAAGCAAGCACAGGTAAATTGTCTTTATTTTATCCATTTGTTATGTTTTAATTTATGATTTTGGTTATATACATTTAGAAAATATAAGTTATGCAACAAACATTCTAGTAAATTTGAATAATGTGAATGCATTTATTCAATTACAAAATAAGGAATGCAAATGAATACAGCAAAAAACGTAGACTTCTGCTTATTCTTTTATTTCTTAGAAATACTCACACAAAATGAATGAAATTTATTTTCTACAATGTTTATTCAAAATCTCCATTTCCTTTTCTTCCCGAATAATAACTTTCATTTATCTTACGATTATAATAAAAAAAATCTACTATTACATCAATTTATTCGGTGACAATCGCAATCCCGACAACCGAAATCCCGTCTATCGAAACCCCGATGTTCGAAATCCCGTCTATCGAAACCCCGATGTTCGAAATCCCGACAATCAAAATCCTGACTATATCGAAATCCCGACAGTGTCTTTTATTATTATAAATTTCTACAATAACATTTTTATGTTAGTCGGGATTGTCGGGATTTTGACATAGTCGAGATTTCAAGCGTCGGGATTTTAATACAGCCGGGATTTCAAT
This sequence comes from Nicrophorus vespilloides, assembly GCF_001412225.1. NCBI lineage: Eukaryota > Metazoa > Arthropoda > Insecta > Coleoptera > Silphidae > Nicrophorus > Nicrophorus vespilloides. The sequence continues at coordinate 30,959 of NW_017095979.1, forward strand.
ATAGGTTGTTGGGCTTGCGATATAGACCCCAATTTGTAAATAGAAAAAAAAATCATTTACTACATGGTTGTGAAGTAATCAACAACTTTATTAAAGATTGGATTAAAAAGTTGTTGATGAAGTTATTGATTAAATGCTTGTACAATAATCAACAAATATTTATAGAAAGTAGAGTATAAAATCGAATATTAAAATTACTGATCTTGAATTCTGATGAAGAAGGGGAGAACCTTGGATCAGTCCGGATTTACAATAATACAATTTGAAAATTTTGAATCAAAGTAAATTTTACTTGAGCAAAAGAAATTCTGTTTTTATTGCGTTTATACAGTTAAGTTACATTTTGTGCGGTTTATTTTTTTTAGATTTTAAAGTCCTCGACTAATCCGGTTTCAAACATTGGCGTAACCAATAAACCGGACTATACGAAATAATTTACATTAGAAATGTTATATAATGAAAAGTAATAAAGATTTATTGATGCATAGATGTTAATGCACTATTGATTAAAGTATTTCTGTCCAATAAATATTGCTTAATGACTGAAATACAAGATAAATAACTTAACAAAATAAAAAACTCACAATTGTTTACTATCATTAAATATATTTAATATTAATACTTTTTTCAATCGCAATGATTGTTTACAAAAAAGGTTGTAATATTTGTTTTGTGAATTTATACTCTCATGTCATTTCAGTTCATATTTATTTTTCGTTCAATTTGCTTCATGTTTTCTCACGAATCCCATCAGAAAAAACAAATATCATATTCCGGTTTTTAATATTATATGATGTTTTTTTCTGAAATATTCTACCTATATTAAAAATGTATTAATTGCATAACATAGCTTACGTAAATTAACAAATTTGAAGACTGATAACAAATTAAATGTGTTATAACATTTGGTATAAACTATTTTATTATATAGCAATACCTCGCATAATCCTGAAAAAGAGTCCGGACTGTGTGAAATGGACAAAGCACAAAATGAGAATAAAAATTAGTGTACCAATTTTTCATTTACTTTGATTTTGCTCAATTAATCATATAATAATTAATTTTTGAAATCTCATACTTTAAAAGAATAATTCATTAATTCATTAATTTTCTAATGTTAAAGTTTACTGAGATTTTTTTACATAGTGAATTGAATATATTAAGAAAATCTTGTTGATTTCTTTTGAAAAACGAAGAAAATATATAGAAATAATAAATTTCAAAATTTACTAATAACAGTCACAATGTTCATAATATAAATTTATTGCTATAAAATATTGAGTATTTTAGTGGTATATTGTTGGAAACATTAGTGGATATGTAATTTATGTAGGGCATACTTTATTGTTTGAAACATTATTTATGAATTTTGTAAATACGATCACAGAAATGTGTTATGAAACTCAATTAAAATGTTTCTAAATTGGATTGGACAACAATACCAAACGGGGGATACAAAAAAAAAACTTTTGCCCAATCGAATTGTGAAATATATTGCGACAGGTCTTTTTTTTCAGTTTGTGTGTGTATATATTTTTTTATTTCACTGCTTTCCAATTTAAATAATATTTCATGCACACACAAACATAGGCTTAAACAAACGAAGTAAAAGTTCGTCTGTTCATCTTCATCTCCCCTCTGGTTCATCCGAGTCTTTCTCTTCTTTTTCCTCTCTCTGTTTTTATCCGTTCCACTTGACGCGCAGAAATTCGAAGGCGGAGTGTCCAAAATGTGGGTTCTTCAACTCGAATACACTTCCTCCCTGAGTAATCAATCACCCCTTGCAGACAACACGCCATCCCTCAATCGTATAGCCTCCTCCTCTTCTCCGCTGAGATTTTATTTTTCGTCCTGCGGAAACCCCATAATTCTTAATGCACCATTGGAACTATTTTAATTAAAGTTCAATTGCGGTTAGCGTAGACGTCTTCTGGGAACAAAAAAGTTTCGCGAAAAATATAATTGCTTCGGCGTTAAAGCCTTGGGACGTGTAAATCCCCCCTCCGGGCCTTTCGAAAACAAACTGGACAAACGAATATGCGGTAAATAGCAATATAGCAAGAGGGATTAAGATGTCTTTTGTGCTGCCATTCCCAAGTTTGTGATCCACGATAAGATGTGAGATGCCTCCATCCTTCCCTCTCCCTCTCTTTCTGTTTCTCTGCCATGGACGAGCAGAGAAGTATAAATGTCGACCGGAATTGAAATTAGGTCGCTAAAATACTGCAGGATACTTGCTATGTTTTATGCATTTTCCATTTATTGATCACTACGGTAAAACCATATGTCTGGCATTCAATTACAGCAGAAAATACTTCCAGCAAATGTCGCATAATTTTTATCAAGAAGCATGTTTATACACTACAAAATATACTAGATGATATAATTGAAATAAAATTTCTTATGGAACTTTGCATCGACGCCATTCAACTTCTTCATAAGTTAAATGGAAGTATTATGAACTATCCCATCCAGGTGCCTTCACTTGAACGAGACACTTAAATTGCTATATGAAAAAACTGTTATAGGGCGATTGTTACAAAGTGTTCAGTTTAAAAAAATATGTACGAAAAAGTACTAAGAATATATATTTTTAATACTAACATTCTCACCACTGTTTTTATTGTGGGTCAATTAATTAACTATATAACCTCGCATAGTGCAGGTAATTTCTGTTTCAAACCGGACTAATCGAGGACTGGATAATGTGTATTAATTATTTTAAACCGTACTATGCGAGGTATTTATGTATATACTAATATAAAAAGATAATCACTTTGGTCAACATTGAAGAATGAAGATATATTAATCCAAAAATTACTGCACTTTCAATACCTACTCCATTATGATGATGAGAAATGTACAATACTTTGACTTTCTTCCAAATAAACAAATTGTATATTATGATTACAATTTAAAAGGGTAGACAAATCATTAGGATACAATTTAGATGTTACACACAGACTGAATCATAAGGCCTAAAGATCGGTAGACACGCACATGCTTTATCGGATATGTCGGACCTTTTTTAACAAGTGTAGAGGCTAAACTTTGCGTGTGCGGTTAAACAAACTTTAGATAAGCCTCCGTTACGACCAGTGTGTCGAATTTTGACAATTTATGACCGTTTAGATTACTCAATGTTGTTAGATTAATATCCATCGTGTGTGGATAATCTATTTCATATCAAAAAACTTTTTTATCTCAAGTGATTTATAAATGTTATAATAACAATGTTTATTGTAATAGTCATACATAAATATAAATACGCATTTATAAATCAAATCATAAAGTTTTGTCCGATTCCTTTTGGGAATTTCGGGAATTCACTAAAAGTAAGAAATTATTAAATTTAGAGATAAAATTTAAATAAATAACTAAATTTGATATAATTTACTTCAATATTATGTGTATGATAAAAAAATACATTGGAACAAAGAAATGTTAATTATTTCTAAAAAATGGCAATACTTATATAGTGATATTAATTTAATGATATATGTTTCAAACAAATTGTTGATGAATTGTGGTTTATTATTAGGAAACTTCCCATACTGAATTGATTAAATTCATTAAATATTAAGATGATGATTGGGGATTAGGATTGAGTATTATTGTTGGGCTAGTAAAATATAATTGTGTAGTCCTTGTGATATATTGGTGAAACAGGATGGACTGAGAAGGTAATTTGGGTTTGCAGCTTGTAAGTTTGAGAGAAAATTGTGTTAACGAATTAAGCCAAATTTTGTATCTTAATAGAGGTTACATCTGCGATAATTCTATTTCTAGGATAAGGTGGCAGCGACCCACGTTCATTTCCATTATGTAAGGATACAAATTCATCGGGGGTGTAATTCAATTGAACGCTGCCGCCGTTGCTGTTGCCGCCGGTGACAGTTGAGACTCTTTGTCTCGCAGGAATGTCGTATGCGTGTAAATATAGAAATCAATATATGACAGTGGGCGTACCGAGGAGGGTTGGTGGTGGATCGGTCACGGGGCTTTGGTCGAATATGATGAATTGTTACAGGGATCGCAAATTGCCCGCGCAAGATTAAACACAATCGAATCATTTTTTATTGTTCCACAAATTGGTGCCCATTCCTGTAACGAATGGCGACATGCAGGAGAGAGCTCAACGATTCGTTAAACTAGGATCAATTGTAACGAAAGCCTCAACAAATCTATTTGTCTTTTTTCACTCTTCCATTTTCTACCATGATATCCATCTCCGCGTATGGAAATTGTTTACACGACGTTATAAATTGGTGGTCGTTTATTCGGTCGTCTCACTCTCAGTATTTTCTGGATGGAACATGGCATAGTGCTGCCTGCCTGCAACTATTCCTCTTCCTTTTTATTACTGTATACGATACATATATGTTTTGTTTATTTCTTTTTTTTTTAGTCGGCAATATAAATTTAGTATCCTTTTCGTGAAATAATTCGCAGAGCGAAATCTGTATTCGTCGTGTGCTTGCTGCGAACCGCACAGGATAAATCACGTTATGAGTGAGCGACGACACGAAATAATATTGTCTATTGCGACAACGAAAAATTGCACCCTTTTATCACGCTGATATACAACATTAATCCTAATAATATTTGCCACAGGGACAAACAAAAAAATATATTTATATCCAGCGTATCTTTTAATTTACAACGAAATCAGTTATGATTTCTTGAGTTACAAAACTTATCAAAATATTAACAACATTTATCAACAACTGTGAAACAATATTTTCATGTTAAATTATAAAATTTGCAGTATTGCCGCAATGTGCGGCTCCGGAGCCGCATTCGGTTGAATGTGAAATTGAGACCCTTTTTTTATTTGTTCTATCTATTAGCCAATATTACTCATCACTGCGTGTAGCTCTCCTCATATTGGATTAATATATATATAATGTTAAGAATTACACTTCATGCCAAAATGATTGCTAATTCCTAATTAGAATAATTTTCTAATTAATAGAATCTAATAAATTGATTTCATTGCAGAGGAAAAGGAAGAAGAAGAAATTGATTTCATGTGAAAATATTTTAGATTTCAATTGATTTAATTACATTCATTAATTAGCAATAAGAAAAACTTTTCTCTTCACAAAAGAGTGCTTCTTGAAAATTCGTAATTGATGGGTGAACTGATTTTCTTCAATGGCTAAGCTATATAATCTGGCATTAAGCTTGTATGTAAACTTCCGCGTCGAGAGATTATCATTATTCATAAAGAATTTACTGAAAATACATATTTTTTCACTTTATTTCTTAATTAAATTTATCGATTTATTATATTTCATTACGTTTTTATTTTCATTATAAATATTTAAGATAATTGATGATAAAATTCTTTTAATAAATACATTTTTAAATAGAATAAATAAATATTTATATTTGATATAATTCGATAAGATGCAGGAAATTTAATAATGTATATAAAGAAGATGTACCTGACATCTATTTGAAATTCGTATCGCGCTGTGCAAATATCATTTTCATATCCTTACGATTGTCAAAATGCAGGAAATAAGTTAGATGCAACATGAAAGACACTTCTTTTTCTCGAACAATTGTACATTAAGTGACAGTAATATTATATTTATCATTAATTTGTATCAAAACTTGCTTACACAGACTTCCAATAAGAAGACGTAATTATTATTACTAATTCAAATTTATACATATAAGAATGATTTAATTATGACTTTATTCATAACCAATACATTTTGTGTTATAAAGGGTGTCCCAAATTTAACGCAAGATTTGAATTTGCCGCCATTTGTGCAAAAAATATCACAATCTGAAGACTAAAAACTATATATATCTTACTATGGAAAATATGGAATGGAATACATTTCTTTGGAAAATTTGTATCATAAAAATGATTAAACTATGGCTTACTTTTACAATTTCATATACAATATATTAGTTATAATACCATTCTTATTTTATATGTACTTGCAACCATTGTAATTCATTTCACTCCATCGTATTTATTTAAAGTCTTACGTTGAGTTATGGTTGCAAATCTGGTTATTTATTTGTAATGTTGGTATTTACTTTTTCATGTAAGTACATTTATTAGGATTTTCAGCTGTCGTCGTATTTTTTAAGATTATATTCAATGCTTATATTTTCTTGTCTGTGTGCGTATATAAAAAAAATATCATTGAAATAAAGAAACAAAATACAAACAAATCTTTAAAAACTTTCCAAGTATTTGTTATTTTTACATCTAAATTATCGTTTATTCTTCATTATATGTCTATTTATTCGATACTAAAGTCTGGGAGTCCTTGCGGACAAACGGCGGAAATTTTATTTAACTTAAGATATTTATTCTTTAACACTCTTTTATTTATGGTAGACAGATCCATTTAAAAGTCGATACGTAAACACAAACGGATCGGACTAATTCAATTACAGAACATCCTCCAACGTGCCTTAAAGAAATACAATATTGTGGTTTAATCATCGTCTCCGGTAGAAATGAAGCATATCCGATCTAATTTCATTTTCCAACAAACTTTCTTATCTCGCTGACCGCATAAAAGTAAAAAAAAAAGGTGCTGAAAAACAATATAATAAAGCTTATGTACGGCGATCGTATCGGATACTATAATTATCTAAACGTTGTGAAAGCGGCAAATGTTTCGTGAAAATTCGGTCATGAAATTTAGTGTTTAGGTCTACGGCCACTTATGGCCATCGTATAATAGGAGAATAAAACTGAGAATAGCCGTAGCCAACTGAGAAAACTATGCGCTGCGGTGCGAATTCTGCGTTATATAACCACTTCTTTTTTTTTTTCGTTCGCCTTTTTGTCCGTAAAGTTCGGTGGTTATAAAAAGGAATGCACAAAGTATTGACGGTGCAGAAAATTATGGTCTGTCCATCAAAAATGCACACGTTGTATAATTGAGCTACATAATATAATTACACGCGGCTTTGCTTAGAATTGCTCGGTGCACATGTTTGTGGTATCCGGCGTTGGCAAATGGCACGTGCGGTTTCGACTGAAATTTGAAAAATTCGGTCAACGATCCAGTGAGTGGTTGCAGAGCGGAACCGAGCCAAGCCAGAAATCCGCACCAAATAATAAAACCACCGAAAACCCTTCCGTGCCGCAAATTTCTCCCCCACGGAAACGCATGGAGAAGACAAAGTTTGCATTTATTACGACCAGCTCAACAGAATATTTAATGCCCTGTTTTGCTAAATACAGCCAACACATTTTCAGTTCAAAGTTGCACATTTCATTTATCACTACGACATAAGAAGACGTACAATTAATGTTTACTAATTCAATGCAAAACGTAAATAATATTAATTATAATTTATGGAAACATTCACCATCATTTTAATTATTATTTAGATAATATACAATTATCACTTGCGTTCCTGAATATATAAAAGGGTGTCCCAAAAAGAACTGACATTTAAAATTTTCCACCACTTTTTGCGATAAAACCAGAGTAGAGATTGTTATACAGTGGAACCTCGCTTAACGAGCAAATGAATTATAAGAAAAATGAATTGTAATGAACGTTTTGCATAACAAGTGACGATGAGAAGAAAAGTCCCGGATTGTGTGCCTGCTACATCATATTATGTGTATTTTTTAATATGTTTCACTATACGAGTAAAAATCCGAAATTTTGGAACGGGTTAAACGACGAAGTTCTATTGTATAATGTTATTAGTAAACATTGATGTTAAGTTATGAAAAGTATAAAACATATTTGCTAAATAAATAATTAAGTAAATGATAAATAAAACTTCTGTGCAATTCTATATTGTTTATATTTCAACAAATATTGAATACAAATTGTTTATAAAAATATTTTATGTTTTGTATAGTTTAATTAGTATATCGAGTTAAGGGATTTCGGTTAATTGTATCCGGTTATAAAGTCGTTGGCGTGTTACGTGCTTTGGGACCTTCTGATCAATTTATGCCCGGAATGTCAAACATAAACTCGAAAGTGCCATAAAACCATCGCTGCACCATCCGCATTCCCAGCACGCATTCATAAAGTTCCAGTAAATATTTTAACGGAAAGTTTCAAACACAAAACCTCCACTAGTTTTCTACTCCCCATATAAAAGATTTTATTCGCTACTCCAGTATAAATTTTAGCACGTTTTGAATGTTAACAGTAGTTATCACCAAAAAATATGTAACAATTTTTTCACGAGCTCATAAACTTTACATATCCGTAAGTATTGAAATTTTTCTTTTAATCATATACACAACTATATAATTTCGAAGTAAATAAAAATTGTTTAAATAAACTTTTTATATTAATGCTGTTAATATAAAATTTCTTCATAATAATGTTAAATTAAAAATATCATTTCAAACCATAGTCTCAAAAAGTGTAGAATCTAAAATCATTTTTCCAAAAAGTAATGTTTTCTTAACCAATTTTGGAAATTTAATGCTCATCATTTAGCATCATTTAGCATGTTCGTTTAATAATTTTTAGTAAAATGTTTGCAAAGATGATGAAAAATTACTGAAAACTTTCGAAAAAAAAATTAATACGTAATCGAGTTTGGAAATTCAATGATCAAATTAAACTTGAATTAATTGAGATAATGACAGGCACATTCATTTAGATTATGATATAAAAATTACTTAGAATTATCAAAAAATTAATGTCTTCATATTCATCAAAGTTTCTCAATAAGTACTAAACGATTTTGGAATATGAATACTTAAATTATTCTTGTATTTTACAAATAATTGTATTAATAAAGTTATGAAAATGCAGTTGTGGAAATTCGTATTATTTGGTTAACATGTCGATAACAAAGCATATTTGTACTACTCGATTCAAGTATTTTGTACTTCCCATTGGTTGGGTTGGGTCTATTCTCTAAAGTGGATTAGAGACTACTCGAGGTGAAGTAGTTTCTATGTACAATTCGCTGAAACTGCAGCAATGTTTGTTGTTAGAAACAAATAAATGCATGCAAGTAAAACTTTAAAACGAAAATTGTGTTTTAACACTACATTTTTTTTGCTCACTTAATTTAAATATAATTAAGAAGTTGTATGCGGAGCAGGATGAAATTGATGATCGCAGTGTAATGAATATTATAATGTCAATCAAACAGAAAGAAAAAAAAATGCTTGAAAACCCACAAGACTTTTAATTAAATTTCTCTTATGAAACGAAATGCGGAGCCTCCAAATACTATAACTAGAACACACACACGTTCATTATTCATCATCTCTCTTTCAATCTGTCGCAGGTTGTGTCTGTCAGATATTCTCACTCTCGTTGATATAATTTAATGCTGTGCGTATGCTGGCAGGGACTTTAACCAAAGGGTTGATATTTGCGTAACGGCAATTACATATTTCGAAGATGGGCTGTGGAACGTGAGAATGGTAGGTGTGCGGATGTATGTATGTGGGTATGTCTGGTGTCGGCTTGGGATGAACTGGGGGATGTGAGGATGTGGGGGAGTGGATTTCGAAACCCACGTAACATGGAGACGTGTGATGTAGATATATGAGTTTACCCGGAGCGCCGAACGTTTCGCATTTCCTTGCGCATTAAATATTCAGCGTGCAATTAACAAAAATAACGCTCGCCTCACCCATACCCCATAAATATGTACGCTTATTAAGTTACTTTGCCGTAACTTTGGTTACAGGTTGACAATCCCATGGTAATCATTTATAATCAAATATTAATTGCATGCAGAATCGTTCTTGGCGTTTACTCTAAACTTAAGTTTTCAAGTGTAATCAATATCCTGTTACTAATTAGAATAGTAAGAAATTTTGCTTCATTAAATATTAATATAATATATTTATATAAATTTTAGAAAGTTTGGCATTTTATTATTTATTTACATCATTTTAGTTTAATTACTTTTCTTACGATTTTTTTTTGATACAAAAATGTCTGATAAATTTAGTGTAATTATTATAATCCAATGTAATTATGAATTTAATTTCATAATTTTACTAATTAATAAATAATATGATGATCTTATGATTTTGTTGTAATTTATATATAATTAACATATGATGATGATAAATATATCAATTATTAAAATTCTAATTATAAAATTATGAAAATGAGTTGAGAAATAGCGACTTGGAAATTATTTATGTTTAAAATTATTTCAAACTTAAGTTTTCATGTTTTAGTGTATTATTACTAATTAATAGCTACAATTTATATATTAAATTACAGTATTTTTGATTGAAATTATTTAATGGTTTGAACATAAGGTTAATCTTCTGACTAGAAGCATTTATAACGATTTCATTATAGTGTAGAACACTTATGAGCCACTTTTTTTTTAAAGTAAGTCGGATTTGTACTGATCTCAAACTAATTTCAAAGTTTAAAATGAAGTTTTCTTTACCACAAATTATATGATAAATAAATTGAACTTATTTTCATTCATTTAATATAGGTTTAATTCATTTACTACTATTCACTATTTTTTAGTTATTCTTGAAGTTATACACATTTTTATAAACTTACAATTAAGAAATAATTAGAGATTTTCGTTTACCCTAAAACTTGAATTATTTTTTTAATTAAAATGTAAAATTTATGAAACACTGAAGAAGATTAAGAAATTATTATTAATTTGTATTTAAAAGTGTCAAAATATGCAATATAATAAAATAAGTAGTAATTTTATTTCATTATATTTAAGTAACTGAATCATATTTATTATATAAGAATGTTGGTCACCTATTTAAGTACTATCCTTTTAGTGCATTTCTTAACTTTAGTTAAAATCTTAAGTACATATCACCAAAAATACTATTTTTGTATTATTAATTTAAATTAAAGCAACATTATATAACAAAGTGTAAAACGATTGTGTGGCTTCAGTATTCGAATCAACACAAATTTGCATTTCTATGTTAAGCGTAATAAATATATAGCGCTATTTAATTTCTCGCATGTATTGGTCATATAATTCATAAAAGAGAATTCATAAAAAATATATTAAAATTTATTATTTACATATCCATTTAAAAAGTTTCCTTTCCATATATTCTATAATAACTTTGTATAAATATACAACTTTTGTAACTTACAGTATCAGATCACATTACGTAATATTGTTATTATAATTAGATGATTAAAGTATATAGTCAACTAAATTTATTATGTCCTAAAACAGATATGAGCAACCCTTATTAAATATATAATTTCTTACATGCGACCCGCATGAAATTTGTAGTTGGCGGGTCCCTATTATAAAGGCTATAATGGATAAATTATATTTGTTGATTAATCTAAATATTACATTTTGCAAATATGTTCTTTGTATCAAAACGAAAATTGTCTAAATACAATGATAAGTCGGTTGAACGTAATGAACTTGAAATGAATCAAGACGACTTTCATCACGTCTCGAAGGAGAGAGGTGAGATTCGTTTCGAGCAAAGAGTTCGAGCTAATAAAGAACAGTGTGCCGAGGCAAGAGTACACAGTTATGGTAATATTCCTGCTTAAAATTACGGAATTTATGTCAACACCGTCATTTTATATTAAGTTATAATTTCTTCTTCCCATCTTTCAATTTTACCAACGTCTGGTCTCATCTTTATATACTTTTATATTATTAATAAAACTCAAAACATAAATAATATATTATAAATCTAAACGGATATTTACAAACAATTAACCAAAAGAAACAAATTTTCCAATTGGTTTTGTGAAAAGTAGTGATTTTTTTTTAAATGAATATTTGAAAACTTATTATTTTTAACTAAACGTTGTCAGACAATTAATTACTTTTATTTTCGTCGTCGTTAATTGGATTTGAGATGTATTAATTAACTTGCTAGTTAAAAAAAAATGTCCCCATAATTAAATCAAAACCCAATTACGAGGGTTTGAAAATTGGAAATCATTAATTAAATTATAATTGCTTGATAATCATATATTTTTTATATTCAAATCGTGATATTACGAAAACAATATATAATTTAGTTCATAATTATTTAAATATAAAATTTTACAAAAGCTATTAATTACATTATTGATTTTGTTGATTATTCAAAAATATTATATTTTTGTATATAAATCAGAGATTGATTCTATGTTTCAATTAGGTTGGTGATCTCTGTTTTAAACCTTTTTGAATCGTAAACATAATAATACCAATATTAATTTAAAAAAAAAACATGATGAAGCTTGTATAAGAACTGAAATTTTATTCGAAAATGGACGATTTTATTTTGAATAATTCCTAGATTCTATATGAAAATTTATTCTGTTTCATTGTGTATACTAAATATAACATTTTAATTAACGAGTTTATGCTTTTTGGTTCATTGAAACCTGTATTAATATATACTGAATTAGTTTAATAAATACGTGAATTGTGAACGCTTTTTGTGAAGTTTGTACATACAAATATAATTGTCTATTAAATAAATGTATGTCGATTAGTTTCTCATCGTTCATTTCATTTTTCACGTGGGGAAAATTTAAATTGAGACATATAGACTGGCGCGGTATAAATATTTTATGTAATATCGTAAACGTGCGAGACATCTCTCATATCACAAGACTTTTCCACTTATGGAAGGGGTGTAAAACAAATCCCGACTAATATTTATATTCTTATCGCATTTTCTATGATGGATTCGGTACGCGCCCCGACGCCCTCTTCCTCGAATCGAACATATCTCGAATGGATTAGAATGACTCGTCCTAATATACATATCATATATCATACAAAATACATCACCTTGTCGTTATCTATAAAAAAATAACATATCGCGTGTTAAGCTTCCATAATTTCAGCAATCGATATTCCTCAAAAACTTGTATGTATAAGTATACATAAGAGATCAGGGTGTGTTTGTATTTTAAAATCGGTTTTATGAACAAAATTTGTAAAAATCAATAACGTATATTATTCATTATAAATCTTGTATAAGACACGTAAATATAGCATTAAGCTGTTTGCAAAGAATTAAGTACTCGTTTAATTTCTTCAATTGGAGATACGAGCTTGTCGAATTGGGGGAAAGGTTGGTTTTCAGGAGGTTATATGGTTGGGTGAATGCAGTAATAATAAATGGTTCCGTGGCTTTAATATTTAAGGGAACTGAGAGACCCTACTTCTTCATGTATTGCGTGCCTTTCTTTCGTCAAACTGTCGAAAGGTTTCACGAAAACATTAAGGGACCTATTCATTCACGAAGAGATGGCGGAATAGAAGAAAAGGGTCCTTTAACGATGAAGCGAATTATAATTTATTGCGTACGAGGTAGTGTGGGCGTTATAGGTTACATCGGTAAGTGGGATAAAGGGCTCGAAACTCCGGTGCTGTGGCAACAGGACAATAATAAACAGTTGCACAAAGTTGCTCATTTAAAAGTCGTTAAAAGAAGGAACGCAGACCGCCGACGATCTCTGGCGTTAAGCTTGACCGCCTCCCTTTTGCATTTCTGCACGGTTTCGGGTTTAAAGGAAATTCTCCTAAACTCCATTTCCTATGTAAATTACTATTGTTTTTACTTTTAATGAGATACAACATTATACTTCCACTACATTACCTCTTTCTTTTTCTCTTCTCGTTTCATTTTATCACTGCTTCGCGGATTTTCTTCTTCTTTCCTTTACTTTACCCACAGCAATTCACTAAGATAATTTCAATGAATTTGCTTTCAAATTAAATTGTAACCAAGAAATGTTAAAAAAAAAACAATTATGTCCTATATACTCACATAATCTGACTTAGACCTTCATATAGACCCAAGGTCCATCCATCAAAATATTTCTGCATATATATTTTGTATTATATTATTAACAGTTCTTATTAAATGTATACATTGTTTCCTATTATTTTATGACTCAAACAATCCGGTATTAATTTACTTTGCTATGATTCCAGCACACATCCAAAATACATCTGATGTATACGATGTAACTATAAATTTTCAAAAATTGCAAACTTTTTCCATCTTACTATCCACTATTTCAATTATTTTATAGTACTAGGTAAATTATGATAGATTCATGATTCATCAAAGTGTAGTAATACATTGAAGCATTGATGAGAAATGGTTATTTGAACTAGCTTCTGGTCGATTATGTCAATTTAGTACACAAACACTGTATCATTGGATAATGAGCTTTCTCGTGTTCAAATGTTGATACAAAATGCAATATACAAGGGTATTATACGAATATAAAGATGAATAAAACTTAAGTTTATTATTACAAAAAGTAACCAAATTTTGATTTACACTAAAAATGTTATAGTAGTCATTCCATATAAAAATCTTTTAGAAAAAGTCTTTGTTGAAATGTCTACCTTAAAATTGACCACAGAGGTGGGTGATCTGTTAACCAAAACAAAAATGCGAAAGTTTTTGACTCTTATATTTGTGGTTTTACTCAACTTTCAAAAGCCATGAATTTTAGTTTGTAAAAGTTAGAAGGAAAAACTGTGTATTCAAAGGAATATAGTTATAATATTATAGTGTACGAAATTGTAAATGTTACAAAATTAATGTGTACAGGACGACATAGAAAATTGTCCTTTCGAAAAGCGAGCAAGCACCGGCGGCTTTATTAAAATTACAATTGCAAATCTGCGTAGTATATCCTTCCCCCTGGAGCGGACACATGCAGAGGAGAAGACGAAAAATATACTAAAAAAAAAAATAGTGGTGTGTATAGTATATATTGTGTCTTTATCTATATAGAGTCTTGGTCGGAACGAGCAGCGGAAAACAGCGCTGTGAAATTTCTGCATACAATTAAAAAAAGCACACCCCGAAAAATAAAAGTGCGCCTTTGTAATCTTGTTAACAAAGTACTTTTACGACTGGAAAAGTTGGGGGGTCGGGGAGAAACGTAAAGAAAATTAACTCCCGAAAGGAACTTTTTCTTTGGAAGCCCAGGATAAATAGAAACGCGCGAGAGGCCTGCTGGTGTTTCTCCTGCTCTTGCTTTAATCCCATCATAAAATTCCACCTATTTAAAGCGGCCATGCACGACTTCCATACTCCTTCTTCCTTCCACCATACTAGGATAAAGTTTTCCACAGGCATAAATTATCGTTGGGCTACATGCGAAATGTTGTCCTCAGTTGGATCTGCGCATATTTATTTATATATGGATATAGTGGTGCTATACATCATATGAATACCACCCTTCCGAACGCAGACAGAAACTATTCGGAGCGGAGAGGGGTGAATTATTGACAGTGCCAGGGTGTGCGCGATAAGAAACGACAGCCGACGCTCGTAGATAACATTACGTAACGAATGTACGGAACGAATGGTGGTGGTAGAGAGAGGTCGAAAAACTATTCCTGGGGTCAAGTTCTGTCGCAATTTTAATCGAGACATGCAGAATCAAAATGGAACAAGTCTACACCAAACAGTGGGTGTGCGCCGACTAGAGGAGGTTAGGCTAGAGGGTGTATATTTGTATAACCCAGATAGAGTAGACGTTGCGCTCCCGGCGCTTCGGAGAATATTCTCTCACAATCTCAATATCTTAGTTGTGCCAGATTACCAGACTAAAGTAACGAGTTTGGATGATCCGCTCCGCCAACTCGGGAAGTAATATTAATACACTCTATATCTTGGGCGTTTAGGCTTGGCTTGTACACACAAACGTACAGGCAATAGCGACGCAGGACGATTTCCTGGAATTTAGCTGACGATGCTCATACATGCAGACATACACTTGCGATTATTTTTCCCTTTTGCTTCATCCTACGTGACATACTTATCATCTGAAACTCCCATTTGCATAATGGCTATTTAATGTCAAAAAAACTGCATTAATTTTCCAGTCAAACCTATGAACCAACTACCACTTTATATGCACATTCTTTCCTTCACCATGATAGTTCACTATATTAAATTTACTAACTTAGATTTAAGTTTACGAACAATTTATATAATACTGCCTCCAATGTTTATTAATAGTACCAACATGAAGTTTAATGGCTATAATTTTTACAATTAATTCTTTTTTCATTCATGTTAGCTGGTACATACAACAGAAATTTGTCTCATTTTACTATTGCCTCATAATTATTTTATGTATTCAAGAATACAGATTAGTATAGTGATTATAGTCTATTGGAAATTTCTTGGATGCGATCTACATTTTTAAATTATGCTGACATATATGAGTTATAGTATATTTATCTATTATATAATGTGTAATCATACAGTAATCGAATTTGGTATAACTACAAGTAATATACGAAGGTAGTTTGAGAAGTTTTTATATTATATATACTTATATATTATATAAATACATAAGAGAAAAGTCATTTTGATAATATTACTAGTGAAAATAATTTTCCAACATATCCACTGTTAGAGCAGAGAATCGCAATTTCTCATCAAGAGCCACGTGATATATAATCTCGGAAAATTTCTATTTAAATTTGTTGTCTCATGAACATATCTGTTGTACAAATATAAACACTTATACGAAAATATGTACGAAATGTAATTCAGATCCAAACAACACGTAGGATCGATAAAATTAATTTTATAAAATCTACGTAAGTTAAATTAGTTTAGCAAAATCTGATTAATTCAAACATCGAATTTCTGAATGTACACAGAACAATAACAAAAATGTGGAAGCGGATTTTCCTGTATTACTTGTATAAACATACCCTTTCCTTTGGTATAATGATGTCTGTATTGTGTTACTGCTTTTAATTATGCCTCGGGGTAGTCTAAAAATATTAATCTTCTTTTAATGTAATATTATATTTCCTGAAGCGGAGATTCCGCATTTGAGAACGTTCGAGAATAATGATTCGTAAGTGCTCATTGTCTGTTATTGGCATGGGAACACCCTGCTTGGAACATCTTTCAATGGAAATGACAGGTACATTCCCTTGATCCATTTTAACAACGCGCATCTAATTACAGATTCAATTGTTCAATAACAATATACTGTTTTATTTATAAATCTATACACTTAAATTCATAGTCTTTAACTTTGTAATTTAACTTCAGTAATTTCTAATATTTGTAATATCTGAATAATTTAATGGACATTTTCTTAGATCTTTGTCTTGTCTTGTAGTGGGATGCATTTGGCTCGCGTGTTTTGTGTGCACAATATAATTTATGGATTGTGTAATCAACAACATATTTTTATTTAAACTTCAACCTTTAATGGGAACTATTGATTTATAATTTATAGAAGCTTAATCAAACTTTGGTAAATTTGATGAATATATTTGAGTTACTGCAATATTCAAATCAATTAGCTAGTAATTAATTATGTAAACGTATCACTAAGCCAATAACCAAATTAATATTCATGTTTCCATTTAATCGAACAAATATGTCTCATTTTCAACACTGAAGTTTAGATAATTATGACAAAAAGTACTTAAAATATATTATAAAGATTTATATAAAAAAAATGGAAATTATTAATTTTAATATTCGAAATCAACTTTTCCCATCATTAATAGAATGAATGTATACAAACAGTGTGAATATAGAACTGGTTAATTAGTATGTATTTAGTGAAGCCACTGTCATATCGAACTCAAACAAAGTTAAGCATTAGTCTGGAAATTCCGTTTTCGTGTCGATATTGCAGGACGTGCAAAGTCCTTCGAAATCGAAAATTTCTTGTTTACATGTGTGGAACGTACATCCGTATCGATAAATTCACTCCTTTTATGTTCATGCGTTTAAGTTGTATACCGAATTCCACCTCTCCGGAAGGTTACGTACCGTCCTCGGATCCAGGCGTAATAATTTAAAAAGGACGACCCTAAAAATAGACACGGAGCCAGTTGAAAAAAAAAGGACATGCACAACATAACATGGACGTGTACATATGTTTACCCGTGGCGAGTCAAAAATATCGATGTCTGTTTTGGAAACGCTCGGCATATTTATTGCTTCATACGGGAGAGAAATATAACTACATATAAATATAGGTGTATATATATATATTTCTTTAAGTGTGTCTCGCTTGGTAGTGATGTAGTATTCCGATGCGTTCCTCAATTCCTTTTTTTTTTCTCTACTTCATCCTCTTCTTCGCCTCCTGCACTTGTTTTGCCCCCTTTCATTTTTTTATTATTTTTCATCCATTTTCCTCTA
This sequence comes from Nicrophorus vespilloides, assembly GCF_001412225.1. Lineage (NCBI taxonomy): Eukaryota > Metazoa > Arthropoda > Insecta > Coleoptera > Silphidae > Nicrophorus > Nicrophorus vespilloides. Next base: position 49,077 of record NW_017095979.1, read on the forward strand.
CGTGAACCACTTTATAAAGCGGAAGAAAATTGTGAAAAATAACATCAATTCAAAAGCGTGAGAACAACATTCCACACTAGGCACACATAAATTTGTATTAAATTGCAAAGTTTTAATGAAACTTTCATTAGAGCATCCGTTTTTTTTAAATTTTTATTTCAGAATTTATTGCAGTTTTTAACAGGACACAGCAGTGTGTACGATTCTCTTCTAATAATAAATAACCGAGTTAAGCGGGGGTTACTAAATATGTATTCACACTGACTAGTCAGTTGCGAGGGTGGAAAGCAGACAGGCAGAGAATGGGAAAAGGAGAATTAAAAACTTCCTGCCTTCAGACTGCTGTCGCTTAACTTCGAGAGATTCTTGGAAGTAAAGTGTAATTCACCAACTAGGCAACGATATCCAAACAGTCTGCTTCAAAATTTACATAATATATACAATTTATTCTATATATATATTAAGGCAGGAAATACTTTTTGCACAAATGTACTTTGAAAAATAATATATTATCATACAAGTTAAAAAGCTTCCTTAATCCACTTCAGTTTTCACCTAACTACATGTTACTTATTTACATCATACTAAAATTAAACTGTGTGTTTTGTATCTTACGTCCTAAAATATTCATAAGGAGATTAAAACTATTTCAGTTATGAAATAAATATTGCTTGGAATTCCAGTTTTATCAATATCATCCATTTACCACCAACTTAACCATCAAATATTAAGTATCAAAATTATATATTACCAATTTATCAATATTAAGACAACTATTTTTGCTACAATTATTTATTTGAAATAACAAAATGATACACATCTGATACTAGAGTATATATGAATTATGAACTTCTCGATAACGTAACCTCCGAAATTATATACTTCTTATCTCTTTTGGATAAATTGTATATGATATGTAAAAAGGTTAGGATTTAGTACTAATTTATATTTATTTGGAACTTATAACGTTATTTTTAAATGTATTACTGTAGCTTTGTAATAATTCTGATGAAAAAAATAATTAATTGGTTTTAATCAGTATTAATTCACATGTTTAGATAGAAACATTACATTAAAAATAAATATAACATGTGTTTAAACTACCAGAAACGTATGCAAAAGAAGCAACTTCTATATTTGTTTTGTATATTATTTTTATTTTATATGTTGGAATCTCATGCGGGTCACTAATCCTGCTGCATATGGGATTTGAAATAAATAATCCCCTGTACCCCGGAGGACAGGATAACCCTTTACCAGTAACCGAGTCCCTCATCTAAGCATGCCCTAGGCCATGACTTTGTAGTCATATCCCTCTCGCTGTAATAAAACTGCCCTGTGCTAATTTAATTACATTCATGAATATTAAATGGACGATATTCAAAAAAACCGCTTTCTTCATTATACAATATTTTGAAAAATATAGCACCGTCAAGTGTGTTCGCTCCTTCCTTAATGCTACCATTCATTCTACCTAAAGGTAATTTCATAGGTAAATAAGAGGGCTCCCGCTTGGTGCAAAGGTCAACAAAAGAAAGAACATTAAAAATTAATTTCAATTGGTCCCATAAGCGCGTTTTCTGCAGAGTCAAATTAAAATGTTTAAGTGTATTTAAATAAGTCCAACATTAAAAACAATCATAGTAATAATGTTTTAAATTCGTCAAATTCAATTTGGTACTAATATACAAATAATTTATAAATGACAATAATTAAAATTATATTATAAATAGTTACTATGTTCAGGATCGTAATAAGGTTGTTGTTGTCCTTAGGAACCAGTTTAGGAACCGGCCTTGACAATATGTGATCAATAAATACTGCATCCACATTTTGCATAATAAGAGACACACATTTTTGTCAAACAGACGTTTCTTCGTTATGACTTTCGTAGTGTGGATAACTTGAAAATGAAGGATTATAATTGATGTAGTTTACATAAGATGGGAATGTTGCTTGTATACGGGACTTAATTGGTATAATTATAAAAGGTTTTATAATTGACAAATAAAATATTTGCTTAGATTACGTTCCTAGTACCAGCAATGTAGTATAAAAAGAAATTTGTGAATAATTAATTCATGAAATGTAAAGGTGTCAGCGTGTTTAATCTATTGTCATTCAAATTCCAAGGTGTCGGCCGTCTTCCTACAATGTCAGCAATAATTCACCGGAGGAAGTGCAATCTATCAAAGAAAAAACTGTAGCTGCGGTAAAGGATGAGAAGGATGAGGTCGAGAATGAGCACGACCGAGGAAGGGAACAGTCGCTCAACTATTCGGTGTAAGTAAAGTTTCTCCTAGAAATAAGCCGTAAGCTGCGGCGCTTTCGGGTCTCCGGGCGTACGTAAGCTTTCCAAACGGAAGATGTACTTAATGTGTGCTTACGAAGATGCGCGTTAAGGTAATACTCCGAATAAAATCTGCAGATCCGGAGATAGAGAAAGAGATAGAGAGCAAGAGAAAGGGAACGTTCTATGTATAAAGAAATAGGAAGGAGTCTTGACTCTCGCTAATTCCCGATGGAACGAAACGCACGCGTTTCGAATAAACAATACACTCGACTGCCTTAAGAACACTTTCTGAGCTTTTGATGTTATTCCATGTTTTCTGTACGTGCGTACTGTCCTGATTCCAATTAGCATATAATCCTTTTCATAGAATCATAAACAACGCTGCCACTTATCTCAATTGAATGTATCATAAATCCCGTTTGCTTTCTGCTGTTGGTATTCTATGTCTTTCTTCGTATGGATAACGGCTTAGACTTTTCATATTTGAAGATGGCTGTGCAACAGATGCAATGCGGAAATGCACCGATTTAAATTCGGTAACACGTCGGTTATCTAACGCCCTTAGACAATGATGCATCATTGAGATTTTCCACATAAACCTGACCATGTTACACACTTAACACGGTATATCCAGCAGAATTATAGTTTTAACAAGTCAATGTTTATTGCATCGTACAAAATCGTTACACAATTTATATTCATACAATATTATATGAATATAAATTTGAAATTATTATCAATAATTTAGTTTTTTTTACTAAAAATCTTATAGCTTTTAGTTTAGATTTTTCAAAGATTCATCACTGAAATTTTATAATCAGATTAATTTGATTTAAATCATTAAATAACATTAGAATAAATTAAATTACATAATTAAATTATTAATTTATAACGAGTATTTCAGACTTTAACTAAAATTAAGATTTAGTATAAATAATTGATTGTCAATCACAAAATAATTATATAAAAAAGCATATTGTCAATGCACATTTATCTTCTGTTTGTTTATAGAAAAAAATATGTATATTAGAGATTTATACGCAACCGATTTGTAAAACATATTGAAACGTCTGCGGCAATAAATTAATAATTATTAACATTTAAGGGAATATATATTGTTGAAATAATTTATTGCCGTCCTTTGTTTGCGTCCGTCTAGGCCCCAATGGTCTTATTGAAGAAAACTATTCTAACCCAATCAAATCTACCCCTCCGGCCATTATATTTATATATACGATTTTCGTCTTCCTCGTATTCTTCTTCGTACTTCTCGTATATAATTTTTTTTCTCCTCCTTTCCCATCCTCGCATTTTTTTCTTCTTCCAAAATCAATTTCTCTGAGCACAATCCGGGCGTTCCGGCGTAAATATAAAGTGGGAATATGCTTTCCACACCATAAATACATTCTTCCGATAAATTTAATCCGCGACGAGATTTTAATACCTGATCGTATTTCGTATTATTATATACAAATGAAAAAGAAGAAGAAAAAAAATATCAAGGAAAAATATTATTACAAACTACTACGAAGAGAGAATTATTATTGCTTTATATTAAAATTATATTATCCATAATAATACAAAAATAATTTAAAGGTAATGGAAAGATTGTGTAAAAACATAAATAAATTAAATAAAATAACTAACATTATCATTTCAATATAAAATAGAAAAATTTTAATATCTGAATTGAATTCAATCCTGAAAGTTTATTTGACTGTATGTGGTTTTTTATATTATCGGTTTCTGTCATAGCAATACTTTATAAATATTATCAAGGGTTTTTGATAGGTTAGGATCTATATGCTCCGAGATAAGGTATATTTATGTTCAATCAGGCGGTTTTTTTCTCGGAAACACAATAAAAAAAATCGATGATGAAACTGGTTGCATCGAGGTTGGGATAGGAAAAATAGTAGTAAACTAGTTTCGCGTGTGCATACTTTAGGTATTTTTTATTGGAAGGTGGGCAAAATAAGTAAACAGGAATGAGATTTATTCGGTCGATTGTGTCTCGATTGAGGCTTGTTCCCTTAGCTTACGCCTAGAGTCTAGGCCCTAGACATATGCGACGGTCCAAATCGAATCCGCACAAGAAACGGTCGACCTAGTCCAACAGACCTACTACACCCATACACCAACTTTATCAGCGATTCCAATTTACATAACGTCCACACCACGACCGGCGCCAAAGACAGGTTTCCGAATAAACCTCGTGAAAAAGAATGGACAAAAAGAAGAAGAAGAAGGTAATGCAGAGAGCGAAAGAAGAATGTACACTGTATAGGTATAAAAACGGAAACGATCGGACAGCATTTTAAGTCTGGAGATAATAAAATATTCTAGTGACGTTTAGTTACATGCGAATAGTTAAATGAGTTTCGAATTTTAGTTGGCTCGCGGCCAGAGGGGCATTACACAACTCAATCGATACGAATCGGGATGGTCCCAGGAGTCCCGACGCAAATTACCGCCACTCGCTGACACACAGAAATGTTGCCTGTTTCTTCAATTTGTCAGGCACGGAGACAACACTGTCACCGGAAATGAGACGACAGTGGTGGAACAGGGTTGGGGGGAGGAAATAAAATTCATCGTGTGTACAGGCAGAAGAAGCGCAAATAAGGTGTCTAAACGTAAGTAGTTCGAATGTCGCAGACAGATTCAATATACCTCTTTCTCAGCCAACCTTTTTTCCCCCTTTTTACCTTTCTTCCTATACTTTTTTTTTTCTTCCTCTTCCTCCGCTCTCTTCCTTATCCAGAACTTATTTTGTAGAGATTCGATTGAAAGATTGGGGCATTCCGTCACCGTGATTTACATCTCTGCGTGTCATCAAATTTGTAAGATTCTTTCAAATAACAAATATAATCCTTTCTTATTTATTACCTTATTTCAGTTCTTTAACCACTACAATTTACATATATCAAAAGGAAAAAGCTATCATCATATTAATAGAAACACGAAACTTCATCGAAAAATTTATAATATTCTTAAATAAATGTAATAATTAACCAATTCTGATGAGATATAAAATATGATTATATTTTTTTGTACTCGAAAAAACTTTGTATATAAATCTTCTAGAAAGTAATAATAGTTTGTTTTGTAGATTCATAGGTGAAAATAGTAATAATGATAACAATAGAGAATTCGATAAAGTCATTTAAACAATCACTCCAATAAATGCAACCTAAAGAAAATTCAACTACAAAGCCAGCCGTTAGCACAGAAGTTTGTTATGTACTTTGTCGTTTAGAAGGGCAAACACATATGAAGTTTTAAAACCTTTATCAAACGATTGCTGCATTACTATATGTATGCTACTTTCAGGATATGAACTTATTCGTTGCCTCGCAGGAATAGAAAAGGTAAAATGAAAGTAGATTTCACTTCAACTGACGTACAAGAACGCCTTTTGCGGTTCTCCTCTTTTACTGAGATTAATTAAAAGAATTTTTAATTATTCCTTTGATTTGGTACAAAAGTTAGAAAAAAAATGAGAATGAGTTTATAATTGGATAAAAGCAGAATTGTACTTTTCGAAACTACACGTTGAATATAATGTAATTCGACGAGGCATGTAATTGATATCGATGGATTGAAATAATGAACTATTAAAAAGCGCTGTAGATTATTGATGTGATGTGAAAGAAATTTGAATTCGCAGATGATAGTTTTTGCACGAAGGTCTTCAATGCAGGAGATAGATTTTTTTGCAAGTAAATTAGAATTTAATATGGAATTTTGAGAGTGGTTTCCTGGAACCATTAATCTAAATTGTCTGCGCGATACTTCACGTGGGTGAAAAATGTTCCGTTGGCCCTCGGATGTGAGCTTGCAATTTTGCATATCAATTAAGTCGTGCAGTTGAGAAATTGATCGAGCTCATAAATACAACGGCACACCATCCATATTAAATACAAGGTAATTAATTAATACCAAATTCAATAGGACGCTACTTCGTCTTATAGTGATTATTCTAAAGAAAATTGAAAGGAAACGTATTTACCTTGAGAGGGGGCGTAAATATTGAGATAGAGGCAGTCTTCGCTTTGGTTCTTCAGGTAGGGTAGAAGCCTCTTAAGATACTCGAGTCGCCCTTTGGGCATTCGTTCCAAAGCGGCGGTTTCATTGGAGATGTCGGGTAGCTTCTGAGGGCATACCGGTCCTAGTTTATCAGAAACGCGAACTCCATCCCAGGGACTCGGTGCTCTTGTAGGGCTGAACCTATTTGATAACACTGGCGGCGTAGCGTATGGAACACCGAGAAACACTTCGATTGGTTTCAGGTATCTATGCTGGTCCATCGGTAGAACTAATCCTTGCAACCGGCCGTAACGTGTCTGCACGATCCGTGTACTTATTTTCGCATTCTTCGTAAATGCATTGCATCCGATGAAAAGGGCAGCGAGGACGAGCAGCCTACTAAACGGTCCCATCTCCAACGATCCACGCATTACATCTCCTGTAGTTCACTCAGATACAGATGTCTAGGTGTAAACAGGGCGGGTTTCCAATGAACACTTGTCGCTCACATCCGTTCGATTCCGCCATCATCTGGAACCAAACATTTTAATTAATTTTACTTTTAATTAGTACGCGCAGCGAGTATTCAATCGCTCTTCGCTCCGCTTCTACCCAAATGTTTGCGCTCCATTCCCACTACATTTACTTAATATTAGAAAATAGCTATTTGTGACCATTACCTCATTTAATATTCTAAACTCGATAATGTTAGCCATAGCAATTATCAATTAATCCAGGTTCATTTTGGTAGATTAACTTGAAACCTTTCAAAAATAAACTTAAAATTCTCCTTCTTCATAGAAGGAATTAAATTCTGAAAGTTCGTGCAATTGTAATATATTGCTGTACTGCAAAAGTTTTAACGGTGGCGAAACTAATTTCGTTTTCATGCACAGAATATGACTCGCGCCAATCGCCGGAAAAGGGTTCTACTTGTTTGGCTTTATTAGTTTCGTAGTGTTTTCTTAGTGGATTAGTTTGATTCTGAACGTATTAAAATTGGAATTGTGGAACCCGAAAGCTGTGTTCGGTAGGAAATCAAAACCGTTTCGTTTGCAGCCGATGAATAATTTAGCCCATCCCAGTGAAAATATTATTATAATGACGGGGAATTTCAGTTTCGGAACGATATAAATTTCATAGCCTAACTGAACATTCCCGTTCAAACGTGATTTCACAAAGGTGAAACAATTGCGCACAGCGACGACAAGGGATCAAAGAGGAAACGCAAAAACTCGACGGGGCCCCGCATGTGTTGGCCTCCACCACCGCCACCTCTTTTTTCCATAACCACCCCCAAAGGTTGCCGTTTTCGGTCCCCATACGACGACCCCTTCACGTTCGTCCTTTTCTCCCCTCGTCGACGGTTGCCGTTTTTTCGTTTGGTACTTTTAGCTTTACAAATGGGGTACAATTTCAAAAAGCACGGACGCTCACACAAAGACCATAGTGAACGACGTAAATCAGCCGCCATTGTTTCAGAAGTGGGATAGCGCACACATTTCACACAGGACGCCGACGACGCCGGCGACGTCGACGTCAGCCTTCCCCGAAAACACTTTATTTGAGGAAACCCGTTATAACGCGTTTGTTTCCTGAAGGCCATTCAAATATCCAGACACTCTACTATTTACGCGATTTTCGAATAACACAGTTTCTCTATTTACATAACATTTTATTACCATTTTATGCTCACTTTTCTCCATTCAATTATACATACAAAGAAGTTTGTTACAACATTATAACGAAATATTCTCCAATAAGACTAAAATGTTTATAACAATATCAAACTTAGATAACTAAGCACAAATATGCACTAACAGTAAATTTTAATTACTTTTAAGAATATTTACCAATAGTTTAAATGTGGAAATTAATAATAATTATCATCATAAATATAATGATAAAACCACCAATGCGCATAACAAAGTCGACAAAGTAGGTAAGTATATGTCAACCTACTTTGATGTTATCAAAGTCTTTGTAAGACTTTCATAGATAGATTGCAACTATTAGACTAAAACAGTTGTTTCACAAGTTTTAACAATATAGGATCAAAAAATAACATAAATTTACAAAAAAAAAAAGTGAATCTATAACTGCAGTTTATGATATGTTTGAAATATAAATGTTGATTCATTTTGTATTAAATTTGTTACTGATGATTTTAAAGTGGTACACGTAGATTGGATGTAGACTATACTATAATTAAAAGTGATATATAAGAGCAGTGAATCATTGGGTCTCTGCTAGGGAAATATTTAATTCGACTTGCGAGTGGGCCCTTCTCGTAAGGAAATACCTAATGGGATCGCGTTTTATGTATGGCGCGTTGTTATATAAGTCAGTCGAAATTGGAGCTCATCGAATTTATCTCCCGACAGCCGGATTCCGTAACATCGAACACTTGTTTTCCACCCCCTAGTAAACAACGCCCCTAGATCAATGTAATAAAACGTAACCCATTGATCCTGTTTCTTATTTATTTCGATGTGTGTGCATGTGTATATATATATATATACATGTAGGAGTGATGGTGCGAGCGACCGAAGCAAGAGTCCTGGGGGAGGACGCAAAGAAGTAGAGGGTACATTCATTTGTTCCCGTTTATTTACGCATTGCCCCGTATACGCGTCAAACGGGTAACGCATATACCGATGGGGATTAGATGCACTGCAACCCCTGACGAATTTTAAATGTCCGACAGTAAATAACGTTAATTAACAAACGCTGATGAACAAATCGGAGTTGGTCCGATTCCTCGTTTAGTGACGATCCGATTTAATTAAATACGTGACTTAAATATAACTATGTTTACTCTCTTTCTTTTTTTTTTTTGTTTTGCGAGGAAACCAGAGGTTTTTAGGACGCGAAGGTGCGTTTGTTGATGTTGGGCTGTGTCGTCTCCGTTGGGGGTTAAAACGTGGAGAGATCTCCGGCCGACAGATGAGAATTAATGGTCTGGTTATTTTTCTTGCTTTAAACTGATGGTAAGATGTGGACGGAGGTGCATTGGTGGCTGCTCTGAGGGCGGCTTTTAGGGTCCGACCATGAAACTTTTATAGATAACGCCTCGGAAAGAACGCACTTACAACGGGCATTACAATAAATTAAACTATATTTATTTCCATCACATTCTCATCTCGTATTTGTTCTATTTTTATATTTAATGTTAAAGATTTGTTATCCTTATATAATAATAGATTATTCTTTGTTTTTTTATAGTCATATTTTTTTCATACAAAATGGATTTTATTTTTATTTGAACTTTACATTTTTTAGTTAACTTTTTGTAAAATATTTAAATAAATATTTTGTTCTGGTATAATTTTCAATTTAAATAGATTTTCTGCTAATTTCAATTTCTTAGAAGTTTTATTGTAAACATTAAATACTATTGTTTATTCTGATATTCTATATAGATTGTTCCAAATTACTTTTTTTATAAATCTTAAATTACTGTTATAATACACACTATAAACTTAACTTACATTAAAATACTGTACATTTTTTTTCAAACTGAAATTAAGTTAGAAATGAATTTGTAACTTTCTTTTGTTTTATATTTCCATTTAGAAGTTGTTGATTTGTTCCATTAAGCCCATTATACTGCATTTGGTATGCAGCCAAAAGTTAGCAAATATACACAAGTTACTTCACATTATGTTTTCAACGCACAAAAAAATGTAATTTAATACTAAAACTGCAAAATTCTAAATAGCCAAATTAGGAGCAATAAAAATGTGAAATCAGTAAAATAGTAGTATTTTTTTTTTGTTTTAGAAGAAAATGTTTTTTTACGTGACTTTTGCAATAAAGAGTATTATTATTTTAACTACGAAATGTTTTTGGAAATAAATCAAGAATTAAATATTTTATCTATCAACAAAATTATTTAATTAATTATATCTTTATGAGCAAAAAGACTGCGTTGTATATGAACATGTTATATTTATAAATTAAATTAAGATTACTTACTAATAATATTATTTATTTGTTTACCAGACGAATACACATAGAATCATATTATTTCCATTTACTCAATAATGGTTCATATACAAAAGTGCATTTATCTATCGATTTGTTTACGGACAAATTAAACATAAATACGATTTGTAGTTACATTGCTTAGCTTATATTTGTATAGTGCAAACAAGTGCAACGCGTTATTCTGTTTTAATTAAAGTGTTTGTGTTTATAAATAAACAATGCACCAAATGCTAACATTATCAATTCAGTAAATGTTTCAAACCGGACTAATCGAAGAACAATGAAATAAACTGCATAAAAAGAAACTTGAAACTATAAAATGATCGCATTTATGTATAAAAAAAAATATAAATTTGGATACTAAGTTTTTAGAATATTTGAGAATTTTAATACTGAATACGGACTGATCAAATCTAACGGTTTTAACGATTAAAATTATCAAAATAATGTTATATAATATACAGTTATTATCCAGAGTGTAAGTATAAGATTTATCTTATATTTTATTTTCAGAATAATTTGGTCAAACAGGACTAAGGTCAAACAACCTCATCAATCATAATCTTGATGCTTATACCTTTCATGCTGCTACATTAGGGGTTGACACCTTGGGTATACGTGACAACATCGAATTTTATGTAGTAACCTTTTCTACTCCTAAGAAAAAAAAAACATAAATTGTCCATATTATCATTTTACAAATTCCTCGGAGAAAGTTTGTTATGAAAACGGTTCAGGATTATATTTTAATTAAATAGAAAACGTCATTAAAATAAAATGGCCAAACAAAACTTTCTGAATTCTATATTAAACGCGTACATGAGAACAATGCGATATTAAAGAGCAATGAGTTAGTACTAAGCGAGCTTTTCGTATTTCAGTTTCACAGACCTTTGTTGTTCTATGCTAATTAAAGTCTTGTGGTTTCCTAAATTATTTGCACGATATCTGAGCTAGGCAACAAACCCTGTCATGATATTCGATCCAATCAACTTGTTGCCATACCACAAAAATTACACCCTTCAGTCTGTTATTATTGTTTTTATTATTATTATACTTCATCCCTTTTTGTTCTCATTCGCACTTATTTGCAGTTGCTGTTTTTTTTGTGCTTCTAACATTTCAACAAGAGAGGGTGTTAATCCCGCGGGCTGTTATTAACCCGCAGCGAAGGGATTACTCATATGCGGACGTATATTTTAAGCGGATTTTTAGATTAGGCGCAATAATAAAGGGCGAACCATAGAAGAAAATAGCGCGGTTTCAGCGGTTTTCGGGAGGGACAAAACCGTTTCCTATTTACACTCACTCCCTCGACAAACAGGCATACTCCCTTTGTTTTACCCCAGAATATTGCGACCGCCGTTGCGCAATTACATGTTTTCAGAATTATGAAAGACTGCTTTCGCTTCCAGCCTTAATATGGGTTACTACCTCCAACCTGGTTCTTTTTTTGTATATATCTTATACAAATTATGTTCCGTAATATTAATCCAAATGTCTAATGCACAACAATATTTTAAGTGCTTACTCACTAAACACAGTTTAGTTAATACTAAGTTTGTCAATGATTAACCCTTTGCGGACATGCGGCGAATATTACAGCCATATCCTTTAAACAAGATACTTTGCTTATGCAATATTACATGCAAGTGTTCCGTCAATATCCCGGACTGTCTGAAACCGCACTAGTCGATGATATTGGTGTACATATAGAAAAAATATTGTATATTAATATTTTCTCAACTGTGATTATTGTTTTTGCAATGTGTCGTTTTGACGTTTAAATTCTCAAATAAAGTTATATAATATGGAGTTAAAATTCATTATATTTACCAAACAAAAACAGACTTAAAATTAAATATCATGTAACTCACTACTGTTATGTAAACAAAAAGAAGGATATTATGATCTCAAAAACAAATTAATTTGAATTACTCATTGACTGTTATTTGAAGTATTATATAAAGTAATACGACCAGTTCATTTATCGTTCGATTAAAAATATTTTATTGGTGTATAATTTCTATGTTTTTTTTTAGTTAACGTATTTTGTAAATACGCTAATGGTTCCATGCGAATTGCAGCTGTCAATATTTTAAACTTTATCTTTTATGCTTTACTGTCGACATTAAACTGAGTTACGATTCAAGCCATAATATCTTTTTGGTGTGCTTTCTTAATGAAAACTTTACATAAGTTATTAAACTTTTTTATTAATGCATTTGAGTACAGTTTAAATATAAATATATTTTCTCATAATAGAATGAAATGATTACTTTTTTTGTATTATTACAAATAAATACGTCTTAATCATCAATTATTTAAAGAATTTAAATACATTTTATATTATGTGAAGTAAGAAATTATAATGTGTAGAAAATGTTTTTGAAATGGTGGCATGTAAGGAAATCTCAGCGTAATTCCAATAAAGGTAACGAGATAGAAAACATGTCGTTGTATACATTTTCTCCGATTCAAATCGTGGATTTATTGTGAAATATGAGTCAAAATTGAACAACATATATTTATGCTAAGTGATTCTGAAGATTTGTATAATCTGACTAATGAATAATGTATATGTAATTACGCGACAATTTGGGACTCACGAGAAATAGTTGTATTAGAATTGACATAAAAGTTATAGAAATCGGAATTCATCATTATTTATCTATAAGAAATTGAAAACTGTTTGAATTATTATTTACTTAATGTTTTACAATATTATTTACTTTATTAATTTAAGGACCCACGACAATCTTAATGCTAGTGTTAGCCCAGGACCCTCAACGTTAATTATCCACCCGTGGGTACTGCCTTTGTATACTTATTATCTTCAACAACAAAGTAGAAAGATAAAGACATTTCTAGCTACTAGCCGTAGTTTGTGATTAAATTACTAAATTGTATTTTGTAAAAATTGAGAGAAACAATGCGAAACGTAATTGAAATACGAACGTTAAAGTTGACAGTTGTGAAGGTTCGTTCATGCAAAATGGACCAAAAGAAGAGTAAGCAAGTTAATGCGTTATAACTTAGTTAGCCGTGAAATTGCGGAAATAAAATCGGGTGGCGCACTCAATTTGTAACAAGAAAAGCGGACCGATTGATTTATCAAATGGAGTCGCTTCGGTGTCGGGCATTGCGAGGCGCTTTAGAAACGATTTGATTTCTTTCACAGGTTATCTATAGATAAGCTACCGCCGCCGACGACGTCGAAGTGTTTCCTCCTCCCTTCTCACACTCTATTTGGAGATCCTCTCAATTATAGATAATTACCCTGGAAAAGATTGCTTTATTCCAGGAGATTTATAAATAGAAACAGGGCGCAGTCGGAATCAATACCAAACTGACACAAATAAATATATTTACTTGTTATATAATAATGATGATGATGATGATAAAAGGAGTATCTCAGCAATTAGTTAGGTAATAAAAATTATAATGAAAGGTTAATGTGTGAAGCAAATGTACTTAATGTATTGCTTCCAGTGGGATTCGAATGATACGAGGAAACAACGAAATGCGAACCAGTTGAATGCATTAATGCCAGGGTAATTCATAAAAATTGCTTGTGTGTTGGTTCAAAGAGCTTTTCCATTAGTAGACTTTTTCCGCCACTCCTGCAAGGGATATATTCATGTGAAGTTTTCCTCTATCCATTGCGTGCAATGCATTTTGCTGCTGCTTCTACTACTCGAAGCCGCGATTAATCAAATAAGTAATTAAAAAGAGTATGAAAAGATAATGGGCGTAAAAATGTTGATCCAACAGGCAATTTAAAGTTTCTGGGATTATGTGGAATTGTATTAAATTATGCTCGAGCTGAGTGATGACCCCCCAGAAAATTAAAATCCCACCAGATTCTCGCTCTCTTTTTCTTCTTCGCATCTCTGATTTCTTTTATTTTTTTCAATTTCACTTCGCCTAACTTTCTAAATGTAATTTTGCGATATTAATATTTTTATTACGGTTTTATGATTTGTTTCTTCATTTTTATTTCTTTTCTCTTACTTCAGATATTATTAATTACAATGTGTTTTTTTTTAAATAAATTACTAAATTATATTTTTAGAACAAATATTAAACTAAAATTAATATTTAAAATAATATTATAATTTTTTGTTTGTTTCATTTTTCAGAATTAATATACGAACATTTTTTGCACAAATATTAAAAGTAGTTTCAACATCTGCAAATTTAATATACAAATCTTTAATTTCTTAAACAAAACTTTGCTTCATCATTAAAATCTGCACTTATTTCACATTATATAAACATTATTTAGTATAAACTATCATAAAAATTGCGATTATCATTTTTAATGCTTGATAGACATACAAGTATGATGAGAATGATTCATTCGTGGTATGTAAATAGTTTTACATATTAAATCAATAGTCTGCAAAGACACGAACATATTAAACAAGAACGATTTAAATTACTTGGAACATGCACACATTTTTTAATCCCAACTGTTATATATTAATATTACCAAAGTTTCATACAAAAAGTAAATTTAATATATCAAAACTATATACTTTTAAACTTTATAAAAGCATTGTTAATTTAAAATTTTATATTAATAATAACAAGATGTAATCCCAACTATCAACGTTTGAGCAGAAAGAGATATGATCAATAACTCTTTGGAGAAGTTAACTTATTCTATTTCTATTATTATTATTATATGGAAAAGTTTTACCAAAATATAACAAAAAATATAAACTATAGTAGAGGAATACCTCGCATAGTCCGGGTTATCAGTTCCATCAATATATCGGACTGTTAGAAGCCAAACTAATCGAAGGCTTTAAAACAATATACAAGAAAAAACATAATTTTCAAAACTATTACAAAATCCAAATTGAGTATTTTTTTTATATTTTGATGATTTTTTTTATCGTATATTAATTGTGATATTCTATAGAAGTAATGGAATTAAATTGTGAATAAATTAATCAATGGAACTATTGAATAATACAATTTTAACTGAAATAATATAATTCGAATCTGTATATATATTGGCAATATTGAACAATGTTCCGGTAAATTTTAATTAAAAGTTAACGATTATTTCTTTACAGAGAGATAGTATTTATTTTAAAATATAAACTAGGTCGAAGCAATCACAGCGGAGCCCTGGAGAGAATTCGAGTGGTAAGAAAATAAAATACACCGAGCGGAAGAATTCAAATATCTTGGATGATATATTTTATAGAAACCAATAAGATAGGCCACTCTCGATTCGTTTCTTTTCTAGTTTAACTTCAAAGCAATATAACACAATATATTTATTAAGCAAATCATGTTACAGATCAAAGTTATTTCTAACAGAAGTTTTAATTTATTTAAGGTTTTTTTTTATAGATTTAATAAAAAATCAATATTTCTCATTATTTTCAATTTGTAGCTAATAACGTGCTTAATGTTAGAATTAGAATATTCCAAATGATTACACGCAATGAGTTGTATGTTATTCTATGATTGTTAATTTCTTCAAATAGTTTCAGATTGCTAAAGTTTTAACTGTTTTCATTTTGATTAAATGGGTTTTATTTACAGTAATTTAGGAATCTTCTCGATAAATTCTCAAAAAAATGTACAGAATTGAATGAAAAGGTAAAATTGTAGAAGCATTATATAAAAATTAAATAGAAAATTTCACAAATACACAAATATCTTTGATTATTGTAATTATAGTAGATTTTGTTTACCAGGATTTTTATTATTTTTTTCTCGGGAAAACGGGAAAACATTAATGTTTATTTTTAATTAAATTGAATAATTTATTTGTATTGATAAACTAATAACTGTCTATTATTTATTTACATTATTGGTTAAACAATTATTCACTTTAAATGTGAAATATATTATAAAATATGTACTACAGTAAATCAATATTTAACTACAATATTCATCAGTCATTACAGATAACTGAAATGTAAATAATACTTATTGACGTTCGTTTGTTGTAGCTTTAAAAATGGCACAAACAGAAATCAACATCGATTGACAGGAAAGTTAAGTTTGCATATTAAAATATCGTCTGCAAATATACATCTTGTACATGCGATTGAGATATTTTCCAACTTTTAATATACAAGACGATGTTCGGTTCGTTACAGTGATTCCTTTTGAAATCCAGCATCCCTTGGGCGGGGGTGTGTATTCTCATATTTTCCGCATGCAATCACATCGAACAAAAGGACGGCAGACGGGAAAATTGTTTAGAAAAATTTTGTATACACGTCGGCCGACGAAATCGCAATATCACAAAAAAAAAAACAAAGAAGAAAAAAAATGTCCAGATGGATGGACTAGGCTTCGCATTTATTAAATTTATCTTAAGCATCCCCGTGATTGATCGTATCACCCGTTCACGAATAGTTTTCGTTTGTCCGTTTCACTTTACGTGCTTTTTTTTACGCGACAAAAATCCACAGCTCCAGAATGCGTAATGGGTGGAAACGTTCGGTCTCGTAGACTCAATGAAAAGAAGATAAATTTTCCGCTGGACACCCGGTTTCCTTCTTTCTTTATATTTTTTTTTTGCTCTCTTCATCTTGTAGCTTACTCCCCCAGTAACTTATTTTAATAAATCTTTTCGCGCTTCATTAAATTGAAACAGAATCCAATATGAATTCATTTTTGATGGAATTACAAGTAATTTGATTAAATAATCTCAAAGCACGGATAAAAAAATATCCTTTTGATCCGAGTAATTGAAGTCACTTTTTTTGTTTGTTTTTCATTTGGTAATTAAATTCTAAAGCTTCAAAACAAATTGAATTACATATATATTAGTGATTTTTTTTAATACAATAAAAATTTACTTCAGTAACGAATTTTTACAAATAATTATAAATTTATTATCGGTTTATGTCCAATAAAACAGAATCTAAGAAATACAGCAATACCTCGCATAATACGGTTATTCGTATATGCTGATGTTTCAAAGTACTTAAATACTTAAAAAGTGCAGTAAAAGGACATTAATGTTTATATACATTAAAGATATTTCGTCCTCTTTTTTAGAATTTATTTTTATTTTTCAATTAAAATTCAGATTGTTTTGAACCGTACTATAGTGAATCCGCACTGATCGAAGCTGCACTATATACTAATTAAATTTTGTATGAATAATAATAATTATTTTTCTTAATTACAATTAATAAATCAATAATGTTAAAAAACAAACAATGTGAATATACAATATTAAATTTCATTGTGTTACGAGCAACACTCTTTGTGTAATTAATTTTGCTTTTCAACGGCAACATTAAATAATTTCACAAAATCCAAATTAAATTCCACAAACTTGCAAATGAAAATATATATAAAGTAAAATTATGAACCATTAAAAAATCTAGTAAACAAATTGACAACAACAAAATTTAGAAAACAATGACGCTGTAACAAAAGCGCACAAAAGAAAACGACAAAAGATCGCAGTAACAAAACAACCACGTCAAATATAAGTTAAAAATGCATTTATTTTCACTTAATTACAATAGTTAATTTTTCTTAATGTAATTCTTATAGTAAGATAAATAAATAAAAAATACATAAATGTACATAAAAAATTATATAAATATGTACAACAAAAGGTTATTACCATATGAATAGTATGATGTAATAAATTAGTAAACCATTCATAAGTATATAATAAATCAATTTAATTGAATGATTGGTCCAGATTATGAATGAAATATTATCAGCATAAAATCAAATCGTAGCAATTTGGAAACTTATTGAATGCAATCAATGCACATGAAGCAGTTTTTAATTACTGCATCATAATCGCTGATTCCATTAAACGCAAACTTCACTTATGTTATTGTACGATCAAAATGGAAATTGGTAATGGAGTTTGTTATTTGTTATGATTGGGAAAGTTCGCAATTGGAGCGGTCAAAATTAGGTCGCAATTCCCCACATAAGAAGACTCGGTTAAATAATAATAAGCTCGATGTGGATCTCCCCGAATATGAAATAATAAAGAAATCTTCAGACAAGTTTGTTGGCCGCATTCACTTCTTTTGGAAGTGAATTTACGGCCATAAATCTGGTCAGGATAAACTATATATGTATATAATATATATATATAGATACGTATATATGCGTGTGTATGTATGAGACGCTTCCATTCTCCGACTTCACTCTCTCTATATATATACACACACCCTCTTACATCCCTTATATATGTGTGTGTATGTATTTTTTTGTTTCATTTCTCACTTGAAAATCTATTGTTGTATAAAAGGAAGTCTTTCTCGAGACGTCGGACCGAGTACTCGAGCCCTAGTTATATCTAAGCAAACTCGGCTTCCCTTCCTCTTTCGCCCGCCTCCCTTCAAACACCATATAACCCACCGTGTAAACTGCAGCGGAGCACAAAAGGGAAAGGAAATGGAGATGTGTAAGTTAATTACAATTCCTTTTTATTTCCACATAGCCGCATAGAGAAAACACGCGTTAAGGGTTACTTAGGATATAGCTCGCCCAGTTGACCCTAAAACCGTCCCCTATCCCGGTTTCCAGCGCCATTTTCCCGGGAATTAAACACTGCGCATTGAAAATTGTCTTCCGGCATAATGGCATCATAATTTCAGCTGCATGATATAGTTTCGGATACGTGTTATATTCATAAATTATACGTCCTAAGTAAATGCGCAAGGTCCTTGCCAAAAGCGAATTAATGCCCGTTGCAGATTTAATACGTTAACCCTGGCCTAAATTACCATTTTCCAATGGAACCATTCCAAATTGTCTGATCTTATTGCACTTTATAAAATATGTTTAACTCTGTTTACTTTTATATTCCAAACAAACTTTCAAATAACAAACAAAACAGAAAAACTTTTTATGTTCAGCAAGTGTACAAAAACAGATGTGTTATATTTATATTGAATTCGAACTGTTTTTTTTCAAATTAGGTATGTAATTGCAGTTAAGATTAATTTCTTTAAATCTTTGATTCTGAGTGCCATCAGTATTAGTTATAGACAAGTTTCAGAATTTTCATGTCATAACTTGACATAAAGGAATAAACACTACATGATTTTTTGTTTTGTCTACATTATAAGTCCAAATATACAATAATTGTGAGTGAAAATATCAAAATGTACATTTACTTAATTTGTTGCTTTGATTTGATCAATTTAGGCATAATTTGTCTACGTGATAAAACCATAAACACTCTAATTGTGAATGTACTTAAACTTAAATTATACCCATCAATATTAATTCTAATATTAAAATTCCATTAGAAAATTAAGCAACAAATATCATGTAACTGCCAGGATAATAGAAATATATTGAAAAAGTAAAATGTAGCGTCTCGGTCACATATCTCATTTTTAGCAACAGAACTATAATATCCTGTTTTAGATCCACATCCTGCGAATGTTACTCTTAGCCGGTAGTCCTGAGGCACGTTCTCCATCCGTTCACTGTCCTAACGCTTAGTGGTTTATCTCTGAGAGCTCTTCCTTTAACGTCATGAAAAAGTCATGTTATTGCATGCAATGTCAAGATTTAACAACAAGATTCAGTACTTAATACATAATGATATATTATATAGATAAAGCTTTTTGCACCCATTATATAATTATATATTATCTAAATGTAAGTAAGATTTTCATCATTGGGATATGAAATTAACAATAATTTTTCTATATTTTTGGACTAAAAATTGTAATTGTGTACGTAGTTTTATGTTTCTTGTAGATAACGTAAACTTCTTTATTTAAAAAATAACTACATAAGTTTTTTTCCGCATTAATATTCTTATTTTCAGTATGTAATAAAACAGTGTGTAAAAATAAATAAAATAATTTTAAATACTAAACAGGATTTGTTGCTGTATAAACTGAGTAAGCAAGAAAATAAGGAAACAGAACACATTAGTGTTGACCCTAATAGTATATAAATTCCAGCTCACTGAGAGAGTAAATTGTAAATATTTAATTCACTTTCGAACATTAGTATTGCGGCATAATTTAAAGTTACTGCAGAGCATTAGTAAAGTGCATTGCACCCCGGCATATTTTTCATAAAGCATTTACGGGCTTTATGCATGTTTGCAGATAATTTTATTCCGCTCTTCAACGGGATATGAAAAAAATATCTAAAGCAAGTAATTTATAATATTAACATGGAAAGAAAAGACGTGCATTTACCATAATGACGTTTTCGTGAAATATGTTCGTTTAATTAGGAGGAACTTTCAAAGGAAAGATCAAACGATGTTTTTACTGGATGCAGTTATTTAGTTTTTTTTTATTTCTTTGCCAAAAAAAAATAATAAACGTTTGAGAATGGTTCTGTTATTAAAAAACAAAGAAGTTACACTTCTTCTTTTTGGAAACAAAAATGTTATTTCAGGAATGTAAAGCATAGTTTCATATTACATAATTTTATCATTGATGCAACAAGATTTTACATTTTTTTTTAAATATTACCCCAGAATATATTCATTTATGGCGGAATTATCCTATTATGAAGGAAGAATTGCTGAAAATCCACATTAGCCCTAAGGATTAACTTTTACCCCATCTGAGGTAATGTATCTCCTGAATCTAAATCTTCCACTGGAAAACCATCACCTTCTGCATCAATTAAATGTCTAACATTCTCTAAGTTTATTCTTCTAATACAACTTCTGGTCATAGTTTATGGGATGATTGTTCAATTGGTATATTTTTAATGTTAAATGAAGCTCTTGAAAGTTTATTATACCAAAACTTCGTTAGCATATGTATGGATGTATAAAGACTTAAATAAATATGATTCAAAAAGTATGTGAAATTTGTTTATTTATTTAGAAGGCATATTTAAAGGAGAATAATTTATTCATCCTAAGATGCATTTATTTATTTTAGCATTAAAAATCTATTTTTTTTATTGTGAAGTAAAGCAGTTCATATTCTTTTAAATAACAACAATATTATTTAAGGAACGTAATCATGCAAGGATGTGAATAGTCTCATGTTTTATTTATCCTTCAGGAATTGCCTCGGCAACGAAATTGTACATCAACAATGGAAATTGCGGCGAAACGTAGAGAAGAGGAAGAAAAAAAAGGGAAGAAATTGTAGGAAAGTTCGAGCATGAATTTTGGTTCATGGATTCATAAGAATTCGTAAAATATTCGTTCATGGAGCGTGCGCCATCGCGATTTAATTATTCCGACGTCAAATGCATAGCATTTCAATGCCATTTTATATTTTCAATTGTAATATCATTTCAATTGTAAATCAATTCCGGGCGAATCGAATTGAAATTAATTCTGCATTTTATGAATTCTGATTCACTTTAAAGCAGATACCCGTGGTAACCATTAATACCAAATCCAATCAGTTTCCACTCGATTCCTGCTGCTGTATTTAAGTCCGTTCATTTTTTATTTTCCTGAAGAATTATATAAGTCGTCCCTTATTTTCGAGGATGAAATTGAAGTGTCGGACGTGTAGCGATCCCCAAGGACCTCACCGTAATGGCGTAAATGATCCTGTGACCGAACCATTATCATCGTACCATCTCAATGTCGTTAAAAGAATGGACACCTGACACAAGGAGAAGTGGCTAACTGTTCCAAAGACATTTATTAACTTCGCAACACGGAAACATTTAATTCTGCGCTGAGTCTTGTGTCCATTTCGGTTCCATTTTTCTGATGCTATAAATCTAATGGATCCAAAAGGGAATTGTTTCGTGCATTTCAATATTCATACCGGTCCGGTTTTAAAATTCACGATCGGCGTCGGGTAATATTTTACGTTTGATATCCTTTAAGTGATCCGAATCGACCCAAGGGGTGGCAGGATAAAAGGTCGTCCTTTTTCCTCACCAACCAACGTCGAGACCCCAGAAGATTTATGCGTTTCGGTTCTGATAGTGCAGATAATTAAAAAATCTGGTAATGTACATTTTCTATCCTCCTCTGGAAATACGCAACATAAATACAGATATATAAAAGTTTATTGCCATTCTATTTCCTTGAGTTTTCACATCGAGTAGAAAATCAGTTATCGATTTTATTTTCGAACACGGCCCACTTACTTCCCTCCATCGAATGGAAATATCTGTGAAACAATTTCCTCCCGAAACCCTTCTATTAAATTTCAACTGCTATCCTATGGTGTAATTGATGCAATAGAACGGATCAAGGCGGCGAAAATGCGTGTTTTGGGGTCGCGTTTATATCCAGATTTAAACCATTAGGACCAGTTCTATTACAGCCACCCAGTAAATCTACTCACTATATTCTCCCATTTATTATCTGATGGAAATCAAAAATCCATTATGGATGGGGTGAAATTTTCAAGTCCGTCAATAAATCCAGTTGTGTGTCCTATTAATTTCAATTTCCCCTTTTTTGTTCGTCCTGAAATAACGTACCAGAAAGAGTGACCGTTGCTAAATTTAGCCAATCATAAGTTCCGGACAGTCCTAAACTCGACGTACAAATTGCGAATTTGCAATTTTCAGGACCGGCTTTGGAAAGAGTATAGAAAAAAAGGATACGTCAGTTAAATGGATTATAAGTGCTAGAGCTTTTTTTAAATGCTCGTGTGACATGTAGTAATCCTATTCGAAAGTGTAATAGTTTTATATTACAAAATAGATTTATGTAGGAAATGAGTAAAATTTACGTTTTTGTCATTCTTCTGAGCTAACCTAAATATATAAAAGTAATATCAAGACAAAAAGTTAATATTTAATATTAAAAAGGCTATTTATTACTTTTAGTAATTCAATTATATAAATAAGAAATTTAAAGTTGTGTTTACTCGCGCAGCGACTGTGAGACATCGGATCAATCCCGATTAACGATTTAGAATAATGCGCTGAAGGATTATCAGCAAAATATTCTCAGCATAGTCATGCGAGTAGTGGTTTTATAATTTTTTACTTTACAGACGCCACGCGAGTTATGAAGCTACAACTAACTAAATATTAAAATAAATATTTTTTATAAATGGAAATAAATCATAATTGACTTTATTTTTTTTTATGTTTCAATCTGATTTAACGTAAATATTCCAATCTGTTTTAGGTTTTACTATTATTACTTGATGCATGAAAAATCGCTTCACAGTCTAAAGGTTACAGCATGGTGCGGTCGTGGGGTCGTTCCAATCATTGGATTTTAGGGTGACTTTAAATGCGAAGGTTAGATTTATGCATCGAATAGAAAATCCCAGGATAAAAAAAATATATTTAGAAAATCTTCACGTTTCATACGCATAGTTTATTTCATCTTTAAATGCTAAACATACTTTTGTTTTAAATATATTCTAAAAGTTTATTTATTCGCATTAAAAATTCGCAAAATTCAATTTTTGAGAAGTGCTACTGTTATTCAATAAGTGCTATAAGTGCTAAATGTAATAATAAATAGAAATATACTCAATTGTTAAATTAAGAAAGAATTAAATCACAAATAACAACTTTAAATAATATGAGTTTAAATATGTTTTCACTAAGTTAATAGTGTTTATGTTCTTTACCAAGGATTGCATCCCCATTCTAGTCATAGTATTTTTTTACCTCTGAAAACGGAGTTTTGCTTAACGAAGAAATTTCGATTCATAAATCAAAGAAAAACTGTAAATGAAATTGAATATGTATTGTATGATTTTATTTTTTCTTGCGTTAGAAAAACAATTAATTATAGAGTAATAATAACTATGAAACAGAGATTTTATAATTATAGCGTGGAACTAACAACAAACTTATTGCAAATTAACACCGAACATATTGGTTTCACGTTCATTACAGTTTACAACTAATATTAAATATTATATAGTGTATTAAATTATTGGAAAGTTCATGCTCAAATAGTTATAGCAATATTAAATTTCTTCTAAATTTGTATGGTAATAATATAAAAGTGTATTTTCATAAATATTTTTAATTAAATTATTTTTAATATTTCACCAGTTTAACCACAAAATCTGATCATAAAATGATGTTCATTGTAACTGTAAAGCGTAGCAAACATGATTATAACTCGAGCGTAAAAAGCAGATCTTGTTAGGACAACTAGCAAAACGGAAAGAGTACTAATCCAGCAATATTTTAGATATGATGACTTCAAGTACATCGTTTAATCAGATCTTATTTTTTAAAACTTTCTTTCTTGGATTTTCAGGGAATTACGGATGTGTACGGGGAGAAACAATAGAAGCAAAACATAATGATAGAAAAACACAATTAATTTGAACTCTTTCTATATAACGAATAGCTTGAATTGAAATAGAATTTCATGATTTGCAATTTAATCTCCTATCAATTGCTTCTAGTAGTTGCATTTTGATTAAATTGTATGAAATGTGATATTTTCAGAAAACGTGCAGAGACATTAACATCAATAGCATTTGCAAGGATGCAATTGAACATGTAATTGCTCTAATGAAATTCTTGCGGTTTTCTGATGCGACGAAGCGCTTATGTATGGATGGGTGTTGGGTGTGCGTTTGCTCTACCCGCAATCCGCCACCTACCGTCCTCCACACTCTTGCCTATCCCTGTCCGTTTAAGTTGTGCACGTCGAAAACATTGAGAGCTGCGGGGGTTGAAGCGAACATGCCGAGGGGTGGAGGAAGAGCAACATTCGACGTCCAAATGAGACACAGAATTTAATTTGAAATTCTTCTATTTCCGACGTAATGATCACGCGTTTTCCATGAGCCAACGTTTTACAGTGGTCGAGCTTTTCATTTACAACAGGACCCGTCTGTTCTCTCCATCACCCTTTCTCACTCTCTCTCTCACACATACATTCGTATGCACCCCTTACCTATTCTCGTTTGTTTTTATGCTGATATTTCGTGCAGCTCTTTTAAACGTTGACGTACATATGCAGCAAAATATGTTTGGAAATTTGACTTGAAAATTGCGATTCAAACGAAATGTGTTTTGTTCGCGTGATGTGTTTTCCGGTTCTTTGTGCCTTTAGTGCTAGCGCGCAGATTAAAAATTATGATTGACAAAAAATTTAATGGAATGTGTGGAATAGTACAACGCGGTTGTTCTCGACCGAAAAGTGTTTCCAGTGATTTCAAGGGTACACCTCAACATTGATAGGAATTGATCGAAAATGTTCACATAATCGTGCATGTAGATAAAAAAAAGAATAAAGCGATTTCATAGAGCAGAAAATCACAATTGTAACAAAAATAGTTCTTATCTTCCTACATTAAACTTTAACCCTTTTTTTAATTTATGTAATATTAAGTACAGTCAAACAGTCAAACTTCGTATTTTTTTATGAATCATTTAAATTATGTAACCTAAGTTTAAAATTAATTTGTAAAGTTAAGTTTATTGACTAAATGATAATTTGTAACGTTATATATTTCCAATAGAATATTTTTCTATATTGATGTTTTGTGAAGACACTCGATTTACTTACGCGTTAGAATGGGCGTAAATATAATGATCATAATTACTGTAACTAATTAATTAAAAACAAAACAGATTTAACCAAAATTATCTGCAACATCGATTGAATCCGCATCAATAACAAAGCGTGGCGGCAACAATGCTTTTCATAATATCTGTTGAAATGATTTTCTAAAATTTGAACCAATGATATGAATCCGTTTCATAGGTAGAGCGGTTGTTTAATGAATGGAACAACTAATTATAGTTGCATTAAATATAATGATAAACTATAAACTGAAAGTGGCATTTTAATAGCTAATTAATTTGAATTGCGTATAATTTAATCGATCGAAATAAAATGGTGGAAAGCGTTCAGTGCAAGCAGGCACAGAATAAACGTCAAAATTTGCATAAATCGATGCCTCCAACCAAATACAATTTTAATGCGATTTATTAAACGGTAAAACGGCTTTAGTGCCATTGCAGCCAAAAACAGTCATGTTGTGTTTTATTTTTTTTTGGTTCGTTTTGGTGTTGGCTGCTTTTGGTTATATTGTCCTGGTTGGATAATCGTTCCACAAAACGCAAATCGGGTGCACTTAAAAATTATGGGTTATTTACGAGTGATGGGACATGTTTGAGTGCCTAGCATTGCATTAAATGAGTTACCGGATTCTGCAAACGGAATATCTGAAAGGACTGCCTGGTACATATATATATATATATTATATAATAGATGTTAAAGGCTGCAGATTGCTCGTGAAATGTGAATCGACTGGGAAAACTTGCAATTTCGCTTCAAACCCGCCACATGCTTATAAATCATGCAGAAGAGTCTGACGACATAATTGGGGTCGTTGAGAAAGTATCATCTATCATATCATATTTGTTGCTAATTAGGTCTTGCTACTAAAAACAGAGAAACTCGACTGACCGCTTTATGGTAATTTCTCGTTCACAGCACAGCAAGAGATCCTTACACCAAGCAAAGGACTATATATTATTAGATATGTTAATTCGCGTCTGGCAGATTTCATTGCTCTGATTATAATTTAATTCAGTACATTTGCACGTCAACAGACAGTCCTCCCTATTTCTCTGGCATCATCACACCTCGACATCGCAATACAAAAATTATAGGCAATCTAATCACACGCCATAACCCGGCACATTCATCCTGTTTTCGGCCTCGACTCGGATTATGGAAATACGAAAATTTACACTAAAAAATATATATATATATGTTGAGCGTGATTTACATCACAAATTCAGTACATTTCAATACGAATCAATAAATCAATGAACAATTTTATTGGGAATCTAGCACATTGGTAATTGAAAAAATATTACAACTCAATATTAAGTTTAAAACCGGACTAATCAAGGATTTTAAAACCGCTTAAAAATGTACTGCACAAAAAAGAGACTTTCTTGTATAAAAAAAAACGATAATTTATGTTTAAAATAGGAATTTTGTGTACTTTTGAATTCTAAATATAAATTTAAATTTAGTTTGTTTGAAACTATAGTAAATTGGGATCGAATACATTTTTGTTAAATGAAAGTATTAAAACTTGAAAGAAAAGATAATTAATATGACTATTGTAAATTGAAGTAGTGCAAATACAAGAACCACAGTGAAATGTAACTGGGTATTGTCATAGCGGTGAGCTTTGCTCTGCGGTATTCCTGCTAAAGTCGTTACTGGGGAGAGGTACCCTAGGGATTGATGCTGGCATACCACAGTCTCTTCTACTCTATTATGAGTTACAGAGTAATGGTACAGAGCCATGCAGCTTCGGTTAGTTAGATCATCTCGATGTTGCGGATGGTTAAAACTAATGGTTACCATAAAGTCAATGAATTATTAAATAGATATTACAAAATTGTTCAATAAAAATGTTTAAATAAATAAAAATAAGAATTAATAACAATTCAAAATATAACTTTTTTTTTAATATAATATAAAAAGTGTAATTAGATTTCTATCTGTCTACAATTACATTCAGTGCTTATTCAGATTTTGGTATTAGTAGTGAGATTATAATTGTAGTGAATATTGCAGAATTATGTTAATAATTTTGTAATACCAAATATTAGTAGGCTAAAAGCTTTTAGTTGATGGACAGTAATCGTATTAGTGGTCAATAAAGATTATTATTGATCTGTATAATACCATGTAATTTATACTACGGGATAAATATTAGTGACTTTTTATAAAGGCAATTTTAAATTTCCTAACCTATCCTAATCCTAATCTATCATTCTTACCATCGTCGTTTTGAATTTCGAAGCCAAACGACAATTTTAATATCATTAAATCAAACTAATTCTAAATTGAGTCCTACCTTTATTTGATAGAGAAAAGTCATAAAGCCCTAAAAACCACTTAAAAAATTGATAACAGAGTTCTTGAAGGGCCACATTAAGAATGTCATGCGCACTGCATGTTAAGTAGAGATGACGGAAGGAGTTAGTGTTGATGACTACATTATACAGTGGTTTAACAAGAAAAATATTAGAAAATGGAGCTTTTAGTATTGAATTATATATTACTTTTTCTAATGAAATTATAGTTTATCTCAAAATATTATATATTCATATTATTTTTCTATATAACGCACGTAATAAAATAATTATTAATACATAAAGTAGTAGACTAATGCGATCTTAATATACAGATATCATGTTTAGATGTAATAAGTTTAGCTTTATCATATATAATAGTAATAGTTCACATTAAGCTACCAAAATTATTTTGGTTTAATATTCATTACATTAATTTATAACATTTTCAGATGCAAGCTTTATTACGCTATTAACTATAGTAATTAAACTTACATCTAATAATAACTTCAATTTGATTAACCTGTAACAAAAAGAATATTACTAATAACTGCATTATTTATAAGATAAAGCAATATCTCGGATAGTGCGATTTCGATCTGTGAGGATTAAGTATAGCCCATTTTAAAAATTATATAGTCAAGGCTCTTTTTATGCAGTTTATATGTACATTTAGCAGGTTTGTATCGTCATCCATTTAATTCTCGTTATGAGAGATAAGATGCGAGTGTGTATGTTATATGAAGTTTGAAAGTCCTCGATTAGTGCGGTTTCGATTACCCGCATTTTACGAGGTGTTGCTGCACATACAAATGACATAAATAACAGATTTCATACCATTACGTAATTTCTCTAAGAAAATTTAAAAAACAGAAATAATTAATTATAAAATATTATACTAAGGCGTCAACTAATTATAATATTTTGGTTTCTAATTGTAAATAAGTCTAATCTTGAAAGTTAGAAATTTACAAAGTATTAGCGTATTAACATAAGCGTGTAACAGGTTATAAGCTGTTCATTTTTTAACACTTCCATACTTTCTATACAGAGAATTTAATGCGTTTTGACTCATAAAACTGTTGAAATTGTATATAGAAGCGCAGTGTATAAAAGTTATACCATAATAAAAATGTATCAAAAATAAAAAGAAATAAATATAATATTTGAGTCTTAAAGACAATAGTTTAAAGCGTTTTTTTATTATTTGATCTAAGTTATTATATACATTTTTTAATCAAATTTGTACATAATTTTCAAACATTATTTTCAATGATTACGAAATCATAATAGATAAATAAAATATTTGTTATGTTATTAATTATAATTGCTATAATTTCTCACATATGCCGATTCGACAGAATCCTGATTAATTATAGTTTGGTTTAAACATTTCATTCACTAAAATAAAAACTAATTCTAAAAAACATTATATAAACAAAAATGTTTTATACTCAAATAATCAGTTTCTTTATACAGTTTTGGGTATTTACGGCGACTCCCTAAAGGGAATGGGATGAAAATAATTCTCTTTTTTATCTATGACGCAGATAACAAACCCTTCAGTTTTATACTTTCTATAACTTATCATTTATATTTTACTCATATCCCTTGAACCCTGTTATTCTAAAGGTTGTAACTAAATATATATGAACATATAACTACCAAATTTATTTAGTTTCAGTATTTTCAATTTCCATAATAAGCAGTTTGGTTGCGAAATTTGTAGTTATTAAACTGTACATTAAAACTGTAGATTGTATGCATGTAGGTATTAGTAGTTGGCACGCTTGACAGACATTTATGTCTCATGTCATGCATAGTGTGGAATTAAATAGATCAAGTTAATCAGTCGTAAGGTAATCAAAACTGATTAACCCGTGGGTTAACTGTAACGGCAGAGTTAACTATCGGTTTCTGCTTGTATGCAACCGAGTTTAAGGGTGTCACACGAGGTGGTAATAAATAAGTAGTATAATACAGAAATAGTTGCAGATAATGTATTCGTGGCCTGGCATCAAGTTAATGTTTGTGTTTTTCTTTCGGCCGGGAACAACGCGTTGGCACGCCGAAGACTTAAAGAGTTTTATGCATGCAAATACTACTGACTGCTGACAGAGTATAACGAAACACCAGCTTCGCGAAACTCAATTTCCGACGGCTGAATTTTATTTCGAGAAAATACAACTAACTGCTCTAATAAATAAGATATATTATTAGTTGTTTGTCTAGTACGAAGATTTCTCATTCTCAAGACATACACATTAATTTAATTGCTTCTAGAAGATTTTTTTTTTAAATTAATTAAGAAAAATAAATGACTAAATTAGTGTGCACATAAATAATATATGACTACATAAGTTCCTTGCGGTTTCGTGCCTAAGTAGTTTCCCGAGTTGCGAGAATTTCCAATAATACTATAGGGAACTTGACAAGTTCCCCACATAGTGTATTCCCATTTAGTAAACTTTAACTTAAACTGTTAAAAGAATTATATGCTACAAATTTTGCACGAATCTTATTTTTATTTATTAACAATATCGTTAATTGGATTAATAAATAATACAATTTTATAATAATCTTTGTGGTTGTAGTTTTCCTAAACTTCCTGTACATACTACAAGTTACTTGTCAATTTACGTATATTGTGTAGCTCTATTTAGTAAACTACTAACTGGTCTAATAAATAAGATATATTAATGGTTGTTTGTCTAGTAGGAATATCGTTGGTTCTCGAGACATACAATCTTCTTTAATTGCTTCCAGAATAAAAAAAAATAGCGCATTTGATAAGCTCGCCGTCGCCTCGGTTAGAGGGTCGTAGGAATATGTAGGGCGGAGGGCCTTCCTCCCGGAAAAAAAAATGCGAAAGAAAGGGCTCTGATACCGGTTTTAGGCGGTTGTGTTGCGATAAACCTTGCCGGCTGGATTGAGATTGCGGCTGAGGAGGCGGCGGTGGTGGCCCTGGGGCTCCTCTGAGAGATAAGGGGGATCGCAAGACGACGACGACGATGCCAAGCTCTCATCGTCGCACACATATACATATACACAAACACACGCATACGCTCATCCGTACATACACTAACATACACACTCGCACCTTGTCCCTCATAGCGGGAATAAAATTGATGACGATGCGAACCTGCTAAATGTACATGTATCCCATTAAGGGTGGAAACCTGGTTTCGGCACGATGCACACCCTTTTAGATATGTTTTGAGGACGAGGGTGGTGCCTGTTCCAATACCTAAAGAAATATTTGATTTGATCATAAAATCGAAGTTTCCTACAACATCTTACAGATATTTTTACGAGGAAATATTTCATGCAGAAAATTTAGATCAAACTCAAACAACATTTTTATTATAGTTATACAATATTTTTATTTTTTTAAATCTTTAAATTAATTAATAGGAACAAACAATCATTACGTAAGAAAATACTTATTGTAAAGTAAAGTTATATTTTCTAGAAGAATATATATTTACTTTTAATTGAAATTATTATATAAATAAAATAATAAATTCTATACAAAATATTGATAGTATTAAAATTGTTAAATAAATATTTTTTATTATTTAACATTTTTATTTGATAGAAGTTGAATTTTCATTACTTGGTTAATTAATTATGAATTATTTATACATGTTTTATGAAGTATTTGTGTGGATAAATTGTAGAGGTGGGGTTGTACTAGAAGCAAGTAATTATGGCAAATGAAACAGGAAGTGCTCGGAATACATTACTTATTAATTTCAAGGAATGAAGATGCCAACAAAACCGCGCCCACCACCTGCGCATGGAGTTCCAATTTAAAGAAAACTCTTCGTTTCTCCAGAAAACGTCCAGGCAGAATATATTTATACAAAACGGGCAGAGTGCAAAGTATAAAAGTCTCATGAGCAGTAGTGTGTGGAAAATGCTTATGGAATTTATGAGAACGACCACGGTAAACATGATTCAACTGGGAAACACCATAAGGACGACCCAAACACACTCTTTGTTTTCTTTGCATCTCCCTTCTTTTCTGCCATCCACATACACAACATCCACCCGCCTCTCCACATCACAAAGGCACTTTATTTTTTCCACATAACATAACAACCGGAGAAGGTAATCCAATATCGAAAAATATAAATTACTTCTAATCTGTTAATAGGAGAGAGCAAGGGTCGCCCAGTTGCAGGATAATGGCGATTTATGTGCCGTCAAAGGATTTATGTGGAATAACATTTCCGGGCCGCGTGTCTATCGATTTAGTGCTTCTTTTAATTACTAATTCGGGACACGACAAAGCCGCGGGCCTCGGCGAAATTAAAAACTTTTTTCGTTTTTATTCAACTCTTACACGTCCGAACACACACACAAATACTGAAGTCTATGTATATATGCGTGAACACAGACACAATCCACCAAACACATATGATGTGTCTCTTATTCTCCGATTACGCCCCAAAGTTATAATGAAAATGTTGCCAACGCCTACCGCTCAAACACAAATACGAAGGGAAAATATTTGCGTCCAGGCTCAAATAATAAATTATGCCTTCCATTGTTAATGAAACCCAAAAGTCATGGCCGAGGTTAAATTATATGAAATAATTACAATATTAATAAAAGCAACTTACTCAGAAAAGCTGGTTTTTAATAATCTTAACATTAAACCAATATTTAAAAAAAAATAAACTACAGTTAATCAAAATGTGTAGAGGTCCTTGTGCAGCTCCAGAATGATCAAAGCCCTCTCTACTGTACCCAGATATGTTCCAACGTGGCTTCCTAAACTGCTTATATAAAATCCGGATGCAATGTTCAGCAATGTCAGCCTTTCATATATAACATAATATTATAAACAGGAAGCACACACGGAGTAATAAGAATCTATATACTTATACTTAATTAAATGCAAAGATGAACCTCATACATCAACGTATATATATATTGTGATTTTCTTTTAAAACTATAGTAGTAACATAATTTACTTTACCAATAAATTACGTGCAGCAGGTCTGCTGGTAACATAATCATAAAATTATTTCCATCCACGCTGAGAGCGTATAACATAGAATCCATGTACATACAATTTTTCACACACTGGCTCTTCCTATAGTTTAAAACAGCAGAGCAAAAAAAAATTGTAAACATGACTCCCAGATAAATTAAAAAGAACTTTCATATATTAAACGCGAAGTCGACTGTGTGCATCCATTTCAAATATTTAGAGGAAACAAACTGGATTGATGATTGCCGCTAAAAACAAATGAATGCGGTTTTCATTTTTCTGCATTATTTTCGTGCTCGTTCGTCGAGGACAGATATTAAAATGCGGCAGGAAAAATTAATTGGACCCGTTTGTTTTGACGCAATACTAATTTGGTAGAAAGCAACTATGACAAATTACCAATTAGTCTGTGTAGAGTTTTTAATAAAAATGCAGCTTTGTACAATGGCACGAAATAATATTTATACAATTCACAAAAGTGTTGTTGCAGTTAGCAGTTCGTTGAAACGGATTCTACGGAATTTTCCAATAAGTTTGTAAAGCATTGTTTCCAATTAAATTTCGCATTTGTACGTTTCGTATTATACCGAATGAATAATAACATTATATTAAATTATTTCAATCGATAATTTATTTAATTTCATCAAAAATTGTATTAATTGAATTGTAATAATTTATATGAAATTGTAATTTCGACGATTCGTTTGTTGTTGTTCAATTACACGCTTCACGCTCGCTTTTACTTTAAATGCTTCTATAATGAAATTGTTTCATAACGATGGTTTTGTTATTCAATTCCTGATTTTTTTTTAATGAATATCAATCGTCTGCATTGGCTTAAAAATAAACACTTCTATACAAAACGAAATTAATTAATTTTTAAAAAAATGGATTATATGAAAATGTTTGATTTTAAATCTTAAATTGGATATTTTTATTATTTGTTTTTTCGAAGGTTTATAATTAACTATATAGTTACAAACTACTCACAATACCTCACATAGTGCGGGTAAATTGTACGGTCAATATTCCGGACTGTTTGAAACTAGAGAATACGCATAAAAAAAACTTAACTGTATAAAGAGAAAACGATAATTAATGTACACAAAAATATTTTAGTTTGCTTTGAAATTTTCAAACCGTACTATAGTAAACCTGGCCTGATCGAAACCGCACTATGTGAGGTATTGCTGCAATTATGCAATA
Organism: Nicrophorus vespilloides; assembly: GCF_001412225.1. Classification (NCBI taxonomy): domain Eukaryota; kingdom Metazoa; phylum Arthropoda; class Insecta; order Coleoptera; family Silphidae; genus Nicrophorus; species Nicrophorus vespilloides. The sequence continues at coordinate 83,339 of NW_017095979.1, forward strand.
ATGTATTTCAAGATTACATTACTTCTGCAATGACAACAGAATAACTTGAAAATGTCTGTAACCTAATCTTCTTAAAACCAAATTTTAAGAGAATTTCATAAACAAAATATTCAATGATTGTAAAAAAATCTCTTAGTAAATATCTAATGCAGTTAAATAATATTTGATAACACTAATATTAAGCAACTAGTCCATCCTAGGAAACCATTTGTATGAAGTAGAATAACAAAATATTCTTATTATACAACATCAGTAATTCATGTTATGCATAGTATAAATGAGTTAAAATAGTATGTTAATGTGTAGACTAAGTCAGTAACATTATATTAAATCAAAAAAATAATTAGGATTGAATGAATGTAAATATTCAAGTACTCTTCATGAATGACACTTAATGAGCACTGCAAGTGAAATGCTTCAATTGTTTTCTTTGTACAAAAAAAACTTGCTGAATATTCTAAAATGCAAATATTAATTTAGTCCATTAAGTAGGTGGGAGGGTTAAATTTTAAGAAGATTATAATAATTAGTCTTCCTTCTGTGTGAGTTCCTACTCGAAAGTCTCCGAACACTTGTTAAAATTTCATACCCAAACTGCCTTTTCCCTAGCCACTTAGGCCCAATTAAACCCCGAGGGGATGAAAAGGTAAGGACAAACTGCCCGAATCAAGGGCACACAATAATCATAACCCCCCTTCCATTCATAATTATATTTCTACGTGACTTAAGTGAGATTCTCTTTTGTTTTTTTTATTTACCTCGCCGTTGCTTTTATAGGAAACCGTATGGACTTTAATAATTCACCACGGATAGTGGGAGAGGGCAACATTAAAAATGCATGGAACGATGTCAGTAAACACTCACAGCCTCATAATCGTATCACGCGGCTTTTTCATTTTCATCCTTTTTTTCCGTGGAGAGCTTCATAAATTCGAGAAAGTTAAATAAATACGGCGATGTGAACAAAAGGAAATAAAAGGCGAGGGTTAAACTCAAATGATATATTAAATAACTCCGACACTTTTTAGCACTCAAAATTATAAACTCCCAATCCATCCATCCTCTCTCACATATATTTTATGTTGTCTCTTTATATTTTTTTTTTGGTTCCTCGTCCTCTTTAAATATTCAAACTCTCCATTTATTACAATAAACACTTCATCCTTCTTCCTCCTTTTTTTTTTCGTGCTTAGAGTAATCCTCCGGCTCCAGAATAGGCTCCCCTTTTGGAATGATGTACGATACGCTTCGAGTTAGCGCCGCTAATTCAGGAATAATTGCAAAAATGTGAGTTTGTTTCTAAAGCCAACAAAGGGAAACAAAGATAAATATAAAAAAAGAGGAGGCAGATAAAGGCCTAATGAAGGAGCGCGGCGCTATGCAAATTCCATTCTCAATTGCTCCGAGTGGGACAAGTTAGCTTTATTGGGTTCTCGATGGGTGGTTCTGAAACTTCCAAAAGAGATTTGTTTTAAATTGTCGTCAATATGCTAGGTATAAATTATTAAAGTTCGTCCTATAAATTAAGTTTTGCTATATGTTCTCTATAACTATAGATTTGTGTGTTCTGTTGGGGTGGAGAGTGCATGTATCTTATCCTATTGATCTCCCGTCTCGTCGCGTCGCCTCTTAGGCAGAATTTGATAATTTCATTAACCCAAGTTTCTAATTCATTAAGTTTTCCGTAAAGCATAATGTAAGGGACCTAAAACTCTACCAACTCTTTCTCCCGCCGGAGTCGCTCCCTTAATTGGACGACTCCCAAAATTTTCAACTGGTAATCTTTGAAATTACACCCCGGAGATAATCACTGAAAAACATAAGATAAAAAAAATCCTATTCAAAACAACTCGAGCATTATTTCTAAACCTGACAAATTTTTAGGGACCATAAATAAAATCTCTAATTAAAAATATTTTTTAAAAGGTTTCATTTACTTTCCTTATAGAGTGTAGTATAAGGAGCGTATTTAGGCAAGATCTGAGCTACAGCTCAGGTCCCCATTCATTCAACTAAGCCACTTTGGGTTAACTGAGGGCCCTCCAAACAATATAAGACTAGGGCCCTCAAACAGTGTTGGTCCAGTATCCCGATAGGTCTTAATCCAGGGCTCCCAAATAGTGTTAGCCCAGCGAATTTAACATAATTGTATCCATTAAATATGAATATATGAAATATTTGATTAACAAACAAAATATTTAAAAGCTTTCGTCAATGCATTTAAAATCAGATTATAAATATGTATAAATTGTATTCAAATTTATTTTATATTGATTTTATTCGCGCTTAATCATTAATATTCATGACTAAAATAAATTGTATAACAATTTGCGTATGGATTTAAACTAAACGCCATTGACCTTAGTGTATTGAAATAAATTCATTAAAATATTATGTATAAAACAAAACATAAAACATTATCATTTTTTAATTTATTGGTTGGCTGTAGTATTGTAGGTTAACTTCAGTAGTATATAGATGATCTGCGATTCCACTATTTGTCTGTGTATCTGCTGCTATCCTTAACACTGTCATTGTCCATCGACTTGGCTGAAGGTCCATATGCTGAACTTCATTCATTTGACTGTCTATCTGTGATGAATGATGGCCCTATTGCTGCAAGCACAGAGAGGGCTCACAAAGGGCCTAGCCTGACCAGGATTCGAATTCATGAGTAGGGCGACTTAACCATTCGGCTATTAGTCGCCCTAAATTTTATCATGGAGCCAACATATTAAATTTAATATAATGTTCAAATATTTTGGTATATATTAAATTTTCAATACATTATTATAGGAGGCAGCAAAGTTTTTGAAGTGAAGACCCAGTTTTAATAATATAGTTGGCTCCTTTGAGTTCAATTATCTAATATAATAAAACAATATTTTAATTTTTTTTTAATAATTTATGAATTGTAATTATTTAATAAACGTTAGACTGTTGTGATAAATTTATATTCAAGAAAAAAAAAAGTAATACAATAAAATGTGAATGTTGTTTAAAAATGATCATATGTCTTGTGACGTCCACATGAAAATCCTGCACAGACATTTCAACTGTAGACAAATATATTGCACCGAATATATTATTTCAGTGAACACATATAGGTAAAATATCATATATGAATTCGCATTTTATCTTCTAAAATACATAGTCATTTCTCTTAGATATTTGCAAATCTATTCTTCTTATTTCTTTTTGATCGTTTCCAGTAAGTCGATCGTATAATTTTTTTTTATTGTGACGCCACGTGCATTTGTTGAAATAATAATAAATATCTGCTGCGATTGCAGGCAAGATATTCCGAGCAGAATTTAAGTCCCTAATAAAGAACAATAAAGCTCTATGGACCAATGAAAACCGTACGTGTTCGCAAATTTATCACGCAATAAATACTGTTATTCCTGTTTTATTGATATATTTGTTGTTACGGCAGCCAACCGTTACGCAATATCCACTTGAAACACCTGTACCTACGTGTCTTCTATTCTCCAAGCTGAGAATCCTCAACTGTTAATTAACTAAATTACTGCAAATAGTTAATTACCAATTATCATGTATACGCTTCTGTTGAGATCCAAGCATATTAACCCTTTGAGTCCTAGTGGTATCATGACGAAACCACGTTTTTAAATAATTTACATCGTATAATAGTTCTAGAATTAATTTAAACCTTTGTGGACGAGCTACGGATATAACCGCCATATTCTTTACAAAAGTGGAGCAAAAAACTTTCAAGTTAAAGAAAAATTTTCAAAGTATATATAAATATTAGAAATTTAAATAACATAAATAAAGTTACTTTATATTACAGAGAAAAAAATATATTAAATTACAATATTATAACAATATATTTAATTAACCGAGACGAAAAGTTTGATGACGTTAAGTTCCCGTTTACGAGGACCATTGGAGTCGTTCGTTAGCTGCTCGAAACTTAATTGTTGATCATAAAAATGAGCAACATTCTTCATAGCAATAAAGTTAACAATGGCACTCGCTTATAACCATTAGGCGGGAGCGCAATATAACTTGCTATATTCCCGATGCACTTGACAAACGACAATTAAATTACCGATTCCCTGCGATGGATTCAATAACGAAACAATCCACTTCCCCATTCCGATAAGTTTTTAACGCTCGAAGAAGACACAAACTTTCAATTGTCCCTCAACTCTGTTATACTTACTTTGTATACATTGCAGTATATGTATATATAAAGTATAAAAAACTAATTATTTAAAGCGTATCAACATTCAAAGTATATTATTTACATGTTAACAGTTAAACTTATAAAAATTAATTAACAGTCGCGAACATAAGGCTCTATGCGTGCTGATGTAATTGCTTCGTGGGCCCGGATTCTGCCCGCGTCCCTTCAGTTTGAGACAACAGCTTTATGTTATATAATGACATAAATTCACATAATAACTTTAGGGTGTGCAGATTATAATCACATTTATAACAAATCGGTAATTCATGAAAACTATATATAATATAAAATTGCCAATACAAACATTAAAGTAAAATACAAATTAATCCATTACTTCTTGGATATATTAGTTGTGTATATGTAGAATGTACAATTGTTGAATGGAATCCAAACCACAGCAAAGGAGCAGCTAATTACAGAAATATATACTGTGAAATGGCTTTTACATAAACGTATTCATTTATATTTACAATTTGCAATTTGTAAGGCTAACATCAAAATCAGCAAACAATTTTTCATTACTTCAATTCTATATAAATATTGCTTCTAAATTTTTTAAACAGTAAATTGTAGAAATGCTTTTTCATGATTAACTAAAATGAACTAGAGTTGAAAATGTTTTTAAAGTAATGAATGCATCAAATACAAAACAGGCGTTACGTTACGTGATTGGAAAATTATATTGAATGGATAACACAAAGCGAAAATTGAGCATCAACCAGAATGTGGAATAAAAGCTAATAAACGCTGAAAACATTGATTTCGTTATATGATTTTTGCAGTATTTGCTGAACAAAAAAATATATTTATTTGCATATTTTTGCACTGTCAAACTTGGAAAACTGGATTTGATTGCAATTAATTTATTTGTTGAAATGATCAATTCACAACCAACAAACATTTCATTGCAATACTTTGTTTATCCATATCGATTATAAATCAAATTATTTATTTTCTACACGTTTTATAATTTGTACCACAGTTTTGGAATCTTTTTTTTAGGTAAATAATTCGACTTTGAATTGGGGTTCGTTCATATAATGGTTTGAAAACATTTAAAAAAAATGCAATTTTAACATTTTAAACTAATTTGAGGTTTGTGAATTATATTGTAAATTTTGTTTTATGATATAAATTATAATTTGAGAGATTTACTGATAATAGAATATATGGCAGTTTTATTTACAGGTCAGGAAGCTAGCATTATTCGAAAGGATTTTGTATAAGAGGAACCGGGGCGAATAACGAAGGATATTCGGAAATACTGGTTATTTTGATCCTTGAGAAGCATATGGGAAGGTGTATGTGGCTATGTGTGCGTTAGGTCGAGTGTCTGAACCGTCAATTTGTTTGGGCAGCAATCCATCGCGTGAGCAAAGTCCTCCCGGATAGACCTAATCCTCGGATCTCTTTCTCTCCTTTCCACCCCGACAAGAATTCGGCAAAATATAAATTGTGGCCCAATATCCTTCCATTGTGTCCACGTATCGACGCGCATCATTTTTCGAACCATATCTTCTAGGCTCACCAAACAAAAACCCACCCCACCAACCCAGGGGGTTGAGCCGATCCCAGGTTGGGCTTTCCAGAAGTTTAACAGGCCGCTTCCTTTATGATATAGTATGGAAATGGTGCACATGACTTTGCAGGCCGATTCTGCGGCTCAGCCAAAAGACAAGACTAATGGCACCATTACATTCAACCAGTTAACTACTACTACTACTGGTCCTTGCTCCTTCTCGCCCACGGGTTGAAACGCAACCATAACTCGTCGCCGCCGACGCCGGAAAGATTCCGACCATAAAGTTTTAATTATGAAATTTCTTTGCGACCGCAAGAAACTTCCGCATAGCTCGACTTCTAACACATACACACATTATTATACCCTTTGAATTTCCAAACTATATACCAACTTTAAGACACATCATATACTTTTTAATTTGCTTGCATACGCCTAACAACTTTCCTACATCCAAGAAAACTTCAATATTTAAAAATTCATTCAATTAAAAAAAAATCCCAAATTTTAAACGAAATATATATATAAATAAATATAATTCACCACTAATTCCATACATCCATATCTACATAAAAATAATTGACCTATGCTCCTCTTTGACCCATGGGAGTCTCCATCCATTTCATTAGGGACAATACTTATAATTAATTGTTAAAAGAAATATAAACAATGTATTTTCTTTTATTTTTTAAACTGGACTATAGTGAATCCAAACTGTTCTAAGTCGCACTATACCAGGTGTTGCTGCATTGAATAAATAAATAGTATTAACGAAAAAAGTATAGTTGTTATTGTTTTTATTTGAAGCAAACCTTTAATAACAATATTTGTATATTAATTTAATAATTAATTAAAGTGCGATCAGTAATACATTATATTTATTATTAATTAATTAATAAAAATAAGGTAAATACAATTGATATTTCAATACTTATTTAAATAAATAAATAAATGTAAATTATTTTAATTTATTATTTAATCCAGATAAATGTTTCCATATTTATTTAAGTTTGAAAACAGTAAATAATAATATAATAATTAACAATGTTTAGTGGAGATACCTTAATTAAAGGCAACAACAATTAACGTAAATAATGTCCAACACTGCGAATGGTAAATTATGATAATGCAGTTTGCATTACAGTAAGTACTGCCACGCAGCATGGCGATAAAATATCGATTCGGAGTAAAACTTTCAAGAGACACTCTGCTCCATAGCAGATATAGTATTTATACACTATGTTATAAAAGTTGGCAACGGATATAAAAACGATAGCTCGACGAGAACAACAACGAAGAAGAAGAAAAAATAAAGAGACAGACGTGATATTTTCGTTTTTGCTTTGTGATGAGACTGAGAGTTATAAACGCAATGTGTTGTTCATTCGTCTTCATTTGTACGGCGAGACATTTATTTTCGACTCTATCAAAGTTATCTGAATACATATTAAGTTAAGCTGCAGCATCTTTATACACGTATTAAAAGCATATAAAAAATCTACAATTATTTCAACTAAATACTATTCATTTCTATTTATCTATATTAGTTATTTCATAGAATATCTATAGTAAAAATAAGAAATAATTCTATTTCGTTCAAAATTCTGTTTGATACATTATATTAATGCAAAAATTATAATAAAACATTTTATTCTATATAAATAAAATATTGAAATTGATATAAGCATTGTTATGCGAATTTCTTGTAGTTCAGTCTCATATTAATAGCAAACAGACTTTGTATTCGCTCTACATGCAATCACATCGTAAAACTGTCACATACAAACATTATGACCGTCCTCGCTTGATAAATGTGATTATAATCTGCACACCCTAAATTTTAAGACATCCGCGCGGCTACAGTAGAAAAACCAATAAAAACAAATACAACACATTAAAGTTTCTTGAAAAACAGCATTGAATATTTTACTGCACTTTCCAAAATGCATACGTTTCAAAGAATATTTTGCATGCGATAAAATTTAATGATTTTAGTCATAGCTTTTTACTTATATTTCTTAATCTATTTATACTAAAATGAATGATATATATAATGTAATTATAGGAATATATGGATTGTACAATTCGAAATGAAATTTGCCATATGAATTGAATATAGTTCGGGGTCCCTCCAGGTCGGATTTTCATTATGAACTAAAATGAGGTCGGCCGAAATCAGGTTCGATTCTATATAATTTAACAATTGATTAAATGTAACTTCATTGTGTTCGGTTAATATGATTTAACCACTATTGAGTATGGACTTTTCCGAGTATGGACTATTCGTTTGTAAAAATTATTATATGTCGCATTCGAACCAGTAACAACGTAATTACATATAATGCTATAATAATATACATATCAAAATCGGCACTAATTGTCCAGTTTCAGTGTCTGGTAATAATTCATGTAATTTGGGTAAAATGATTATAACAAAATAGAATTTTGACTAATTTAAATAACTCATGTTGACCATATCTACATTACGAAGATTGTTTAGACTAAAAAAAAATCGTTTGTATATTATTTTTATAGATAAACAATAGGATGAGTTGGAATCCTTATTTAGAAGATTATAATGTAATGTATCGGTAAGCTGCGGCTCTTTTGATGAGAAATTGCGGCTCTCAACTTCAGCTAGTGATGACTATCTTAAAAAATTAATTTCAATATCTATCATATACTTTTTTAACAGGCTTTTTGCTACAAAGAAGTTTCCGACCCAAAGTTTATACTAAATAAATAGGCCAATAAAATGGATCATCAAGACAAGTAAAGAATACTAATAAAACAAAAAAGGAGCACACATTATAAAATGGTATTGACCTTTCGCACCATCAACAATGATTATACAAAAATAACACCTTAAATTTAATACTACAATATAGATCTTACATGTAAAGCTAATGCAAATATTAAGTAATCATAGTGTCCTGAAACAGCAACGCAAATGTCTACAATGTACATCACGATCTTCTGATTACAGTGTAACGTATTTCCTGTTGAAACTCTGCTACTGTGAAACCTAAGACGCATATTTGTGGCTAGTACTAATTTATCAGTGAATAATATAGCAATCAACCATAATTTACATATGAAATAACTCAAGGTTTATCTCTTGTATCATAAAATATTTAAAGTAATAATACTATAATTCAATTCAGATATAGAACATGTTAAAATTAATCTTAAACTAAAAACAATACAATTTGCTTCTAAAGCAAGCTAAAAATTACATCCATCAAATAACTTTAACCGAAGTCCTTCAAAAACAAAGTCTATCATTCTATCAATTTGAGAAATACGTGGTTAAGAATCTCTGACTCATTTAATGTTATGAAATATAATTTCTATTCTAGGAACTTCAGGATCTATTCTCATACACCATTATTTTATTTGTACAGCTATAAATTAAGTATAACAATGTTAAAAGAACTCAAGGCCTTGGATTCTTAATGGAAGTGATAAATAAAGCAATTATTTCTCTATAATTCGGATGTTCCGGTAAGAAATATAAATAATAATTTGCAGGATTGGCCATCAAGTATTTAAGAACTGTTGAATCGCCGACGATAAATATCAATATCGGGCTTCCATGCCTATAAGTCTCTAGTTCAAAACACCAGTAAATTTCAGTTACAGTGTATTCCTTCCTCCTGCTGACAAAAAGGCAGCGCTCGCTAATTAGGAATAGATCAAACTCCGGCAACCGGAGACAATGCATCAAGCCAATGGTTTAATTTAACAGTGAAACCGGATGGACGAGAGTGCGGATGCCGTGTCACTTTGCCCGACAGATGGAATTAAATTGATTACACTCCCAACGCGTCCTGATTTTCTTCACTCTTTTCACCCATCCCACCTTTCCTGTTGCCTTACCATGTATATATATATATATTTCTTTATTAATCCAGTCGATCAAAGAGCTTGCTTAATTATATGCCACGATGCCTTTGTTGGCCCCAATCACAAAGTCGAAACGAAAATTTAATTAGCGCCGCCCAATAAACACACGGCAGTTCGCTTTTTATCTCCTTTGCCGTATCCTTTGCCAAGGATAAGGACAAGAGAGTCCTTATTTAAATTTGGCGCGTAGGCTCTCTCCCTGAATTGCGGCAGTTCAGCCTAACCGCTACAATTGTCATTCACTTGGTCACAGCTTCATTACCATAAAGGTAATATACAGATACACACACACACGCAACGGTTCGGTGAAACCAAACAAATTAGCCCAGCGGCGAAATGAGACAACTAGTTTTAATTAAAATAGTAAACCAGTGATGATGGCTGTTCTTATTTGCGCAAAATGGCGTTGGGCCATTAAATTGCACCAATGGCATATTTTAAACGTTCACCGAGCGATGCTCAGTTCCGGTTCACAGCCAATAGAATTCCATATTTATTGCGAACGTTAAAACTCCGTTTACGTACGTGTATTTGGATCACACGTTGAATATGCAAGGCAAGGAGAGGCAACTGCGCGAAAGAATGTCGTCATTTCCGGTCAAGCTACACCTGCCGGGCTTTCCGGAGACGACGTGTCCGGTGTCTCCATGACGACACGAGTTACGTTCCCTGGGATATTTAGGGTAATGAAGGGTTTTGCTATAAAACAACAGAGAACCGTCGTATAAGCCTAGCAAGAAAATTGCATTGGTTTACTCTGTCCCCTCATCTGCACAGTTTTCACTCAAGCTGACAAAACATAGACACATACATTCCACGTAATAATCAAATGATAGCCAAGGAGGAACCGTCCGTACTATTCATTCTATCTCACTAGAAACACAATTTAGCGATAGTGCAATTATCCAACAGAAAATCCCTTTCAACTTATTTTATCAATTTTTATACTTTTGTAACAATACGCATAATAATAACAATATTGAAATGATATCAGACCAGAAATTACCTAGTTATCATTTTAATTTATTAATTAATATTTATTTTTCTTAACTAATTACTAATACATCATTTTCTGAATGACTATTTTATATATAATTAAAACTTTATATTACCTAACTTGATATTACAAAACACACATCAGCTCCATACAATAATATTGATTTTACGTAAGCCTGCAACTGTAAATTAACGTCGCGTTAAAATGAGCCAACTAGTTTTAATTAAACTAGTAATCCCTTGACATTTCAGTGTTTAAATAGCAAAAACATAATACATGCATATATGATAACCAATTTGTTATATTGTTATGACAGAACAACTAAATATTTGAATTATACAATGTTGAAAAAAATATAACAAAAAGCGTTTCTCTTTCAATTTTTAGTCAAAATAATAGTCTAAATGAGTTGAATTCGAAGATTAATTTTATCGTATTTCATTCTGGACAATGAGTCAACTATGAAACTCTGTAGTTGAAAACATTGCATAACAACACATTTCCAAGCACTTTACGGTGAATTTTCCTGAAAATTGAATCTGCATGCCTATAAGATCCAACTGATAATCGATCAAATGTAATTTTAACATTTTATTACAATGTTACGAAATATAGTTATAAATAACATTTTATACAGGGTTAGGATGTTGATTACAATCAATGTGAGCGAAATCAGTGAAATAACTAATTTAGGTCTATGTGCAGATCACTGGTCTGTATAAACTTATCCATCCATCTATGATAATCAGCTTTAACGGAAACTGACTTCACAATAATTATAAATCATATAGGAATTTATTATGACAATATTAATGATTTAATTTAATTTATAACAAATCTAATCATTTTCTTAAAACATAAACTATAGATTTTATGTAACAAATAAATAGAAAATAATATAAATCATATTAAATATTTAAATGTATTGTTAAAACATATAAATTGGGTCTTGTTACGTTACTTTGATAGCTTATACTTCGCTCATTTTATTATTCAATTTCTAGAGTACACGTACCGACAATATAGTTTCGGATTCAATACGTTTCTTTCTCTAACATACATGCATCCTCTCAGGCTGTTTTATTTTTTTCAATAGATTCCCTATTTCGCGTCTTCTATTTATTAAATGAAAAGAAATGAGGCAAACCCAAAAAAAGGGGATGAAACGAATAAAGAAAGAGACTGAGGAGAATAGTAGAAGAAAGCTTCGAGGAATATTTTATAGCGACGGCCTCGTGGTTTGCGGCTTCGATCATTAATCAATGGTAATATATTAGAACGCTGACCACGCTTTCAGATATTCCATTACTCGAAGTTGCGGTTTCATGGAGTTTCTGCATAAACAATTGACTCTGTAAGCGAATGTTATCAGCGTACTCTAATTGATGTCGAAAATCTAAGTCTCCAATAAACAATCATTAATTTCCGATAAAAATAATAAATTAAATTTCATCACTGAGTAAAATATGTCTGTAAAACACCTTAGAAAAAAAATTATTCGTTTTGTTTATATATATTTTTCTTTCAGCGTATCTATTTAGGTGGAACACAGACAATAAATTCTAAGAAGGATCGATTTAAGAAAAAAAATATAGTAAAAGATACATCTTCTAAAAAAAACTGATGTGATGTATATGTATGTATTTCTACCCTTAAAAAAGTGAAGGTGTATTATTTATAAGGATGAGAGATGAAAAACTAAAGAAATCCGCAATAGAATATTCAGATAAGTATCAGCGATAAATGTAACATTTTATAATGATTTCAATGTGACTTGAATGTAAGTACGTAAGATGTTCATAAATTTTTCAGGAATGTTTCTGAAAAATGTTATAGGTTTACTTAGCAGATAGAATTTGTGGTCGCGCTAACGCGTTTCAGTCGCGAAACATTTATGTGCGAGGTTACCGGAATTTGCATACTTTTATGAATATTATTAGATTTTTTTTTTGTCGACTTCCCTTCGTCTTCTGCCATATCTCCAGCAGCAAAATGTGTCCTGCGCTTAGTGTCATGTGGTTTGAATTGCGTCAATTTTGCGGCCGCCGGGGTTCTTCAACCTCACACCCTTTTTGCTTTTATTATCTGCAAAACACATTTTAAGGGACAGCTTCGTGTATTTACTGCACCCTTTAAACTAACAAACGGCTCCTGTATTTAGGTAGGAATTTATTGCTCTCAGTTTATTGGTTCCTAAGGCGATTAAATTCTACTGCCGTGATGCCGAAAGGCCGACCAACAACAGACATACAGAACAACAACAACAAAAAAGAGGAAAAACGATGACGGAAACGGCTCAAATACTGTTGAATATATAAGAAAAGAGGAAAGGAATTGGAAGGAAATCCTGAGGCGCGTTTCTTTTGTGCGAATGAACAGAAATTTCTATAAATCATCTACGGCAAAGCAAAAACAAGCAACGAGTATAAAGCGTACAAGTTATCTTATATTTTTGTAGTTGTATCTTCTGGGTCCCAACGGTGTCGTTCCGCGTCCAGAACAATTTATATCATTTTAAATGATATCAAACGCATGCATCCCTACGTGGCCACAGAACAATTCCATAGTGACAATAAAAAAGAGCTTGCAACCACACAGAAAAATAGAATAGAAACTTTATATGAAAATATCAGAAGTGCTTCTTACTTGATTGTATCATTTCTTATAAATATAAGTCACTCACTTAACGTACATATCTTAAATATGTATTTAATTTTCCGTACTAACATACAATACTAATCGGATAAGATTCATTCATTCTATACCTCATTTGAAAAAAAATCATAAGATGATAATCATAAAAATAATTTATTGAATTTATACTTCTACACACTATTGAACATATACGCCGTAATCCGACCAAAAAGTGTACATTCATATAACTTTGAGTACGTTCATGCTAATGACAAAAACGATGCATTATAAACCGTAAATGTAACTTCACCATTCGATTAACGTACATTCCGTTGAGAGTATCTATATTTACATTTTTATTTTTTTTGAAAAAATGCATACGTTTTCTTCAATGAAAATCATCATATGCGTAATTGTATTTTAAAACAAATATCGTGGAGTTTATTGCGTCCGTTTTGGGTCAAAGTGTGCTGACTTGGTATGAGATTGAACAAACACTCTATCTCTCTTTCTCTCTCTGCCAAATATCCTTTATAACAGATGCGTGTAAACCTTTCTCCCCTTGCGCTGCTTTGAAAATCCAGGATATTAGTATAATACTTTTCGCTCCCTATGTGCAGGAAATGTTTAGACTCGAATTTAATATTTATATATTTCGCATTTCCCTTTCACTTTGAAAGTATCAAACATCCGTAAAAAAAAAACGTATTCTGATATTATGATGCCCATACTTTAGGATACATTATACATCTTGAACGTAATATACTTACTAAGCATTTATATATTCTTAAATACATTCCACATTCTTAATATTATATAAGATTGTTAATAATGAATATATTTAAAGCAATAATCGGTTCCACCAAAATCTCGGACTAATCGAGGAATATGACTGTAAAAACGATCATTTACGTTAAAACAATATTTTTATATATTTATTTTGTATTATGATACATATTTATGTATATAAGAAATAACATTATTCGTATTTATAGACAGATAAGAATATATTTGGAAGGAAATTAAGATGCATTCAATTAGGAATTTCATGTTACATAAACCAATTAAAGCATAAGAAACCTTTTATTTGTATGAAGAGTGAAATCTTGCATTGTTGATGAAGTGGGTCTAATTTTGCTTAGTAATGTAAAGTTCTTGCCCACAAAAACCTCTGACCTTTATTCTCCAACAATTTGGGCGTTTGGGTAACTTTACTTCCAGATGCCAGATGTTCTCATGTAGTACCACAACACAATCATTATTATCCTTAATTCTATTCACTTTCAGTTTCATTTACAGT